>NC_091457.1:28507253-28760017 GCF_027789765.1 Dendropsophus ebraccatus
TACAGTAAGTGACATGTAACATAAGCCTGAGATGCGGCATCTTCTCATCATGACACCAGCAGACCGTATGCTTAGGGGAAAAAAAAAAGAAAATTGCATTGTTTGGTCTGAACGTGGCATTTTTGTACTGAGAACAAAGCGTATCCTCCGCTGGTTGCTAAGCAATGGCCCCGATGCCAATGAGAGTTGTGATTAAAGAATACGCTTTTTGGCAAGCCTTCCTCTTCCACATCTGATCAAGTTGCAATTATGTATCAAATCCCGCTTGACTCTCATTTAACACAATTAAGAAATAAATTGCAGCACAGAAGTTAAAGTTCTCTGCCTCGCCAGTTAAAGAGACAGCGAACCTAGAAATCAGAGAAAACATGGGGCTGGCCTCCAGCTCCTTTAAGAAAAAGGCCCCTCCTTCTCCCCGCATCAGGTCCTTTTAATTTTTAGGCAATTGTTTAACTGTGGTATTTCTTGTTTCTGATGTTAACTGTCTGCTTTGTTGTCTTCATTGCCCAACTTCCATCTAATGTACCTCCTGTGATGGATATTAATGTTTCTGCTGTACACCCTAGCTGGGAATTCCCCACGGCAATGAAGGCATTTTTAAGGTTTAGAAAAACATTGATGCTTTTTTTTCCCAGTAACAGCGCCACTATTGTCCCCAATGTGGGCGTGTTATTGCAGCTCCCTTCCAATGAAGTGAATGTAAGCAATCCGTAATACATCACACAAACTGAGGGCAGGTGTGGCGCTGTTTATGGAAGAAAGCAGTATCTTTTTCTAATCCTGGATACCTATTTTGAAGCGGTTGTCTACTTTCTAAACTCAACTCACTGCACTACACTATGACAAACCTTACAACAGGATTGCATTTTCAAAAAAGTCCAGAAGCTGCAGCAGCCGGCAGGGGCGAAACTATTTAAATGTACTAACCTACCTCTCCCTGCATCCACCAGGCTCCAGGGTCTCCGGAGCTGACAAGTCACGACCCGCGGCTCATGGACTGGCCACTCAGTGACTGGAGTTGGACGCTACTTCAGTCACTGATTGGCTGGGCTAGCCAGTTCATCCTACCGCAGGTACAGGTAGAGGTAAGTTAGTATCAATTTCCCCCCTGCTGGATTGTATAGTGCGCCAGACTTCTCCTTTAAGACTTCAGCCCTTTACAAACACATTGGGATATCTCCAGGGATTATCTCACCCACACCAATGCATGCCTACAATCAAATTACCTTTGGTTCTCTGTGCTCGGTGACATCTCTGGAAGCCACTTGGGGAGCACAACAATGTATCTGAAAAGGTTCTTGTTAATCAGGGATATTGAGCAACAGATCAATAACCACAGGAAGCGATAAGCTAATGGTGCTAAAAACCATGAAACCTGATTTGGAAGAAATCACGCAGACCTCATAATATTACACTGACATACGCGGCTCATTAGCGGCCAGGCCTCGCGTGTCCCCTGGGGGTCAGTGTGACGCCCTTGGAGAAATAGCCAATATCCCCGACATACACGATCCATGCTGACTGCTCAATGCTTTGACAGAAGGGGAAGGAAGAGACTGTAGGCATCACTCTGCCTAAGGGCCATTTACAGAAATTATTGTCAGATACCTGTCTCTTATAGGAAATCTTTGGAACAGCAAATCTGATGGGTGTTTCTGCTTGCTCTTTACCTTTATGTCTTATCTCCTTGCTATCTCGCAGTCGTTCTTACAGCTTGCACCATAAGAACAACGTGGGTTGGACAAAGTAACTCCCCTATTTTTCCATACAGCCGTCATCACAGGTATGGCCCCCATTTTCCTCTCATAGTTTATAAAGCTGTTAATTTATAAACTTTATTACAATCTTAAAATGTCACTGTCATTTTATTTTATTTTTAAGAAACTTTGTAATTTATGTGGCATGTGATGAGGGCAGATTACCGGGGTCCATGGCGGAGGCTGTAGTGGTCCTTATTCCCAAACCAGGGCAGGATAACACGCAAAAGGAATCGTATAGGCCCATCTCTTTGTTATGCACTGATATTAAACTGACAGCTAAGGTGCTGGCGAACAGACTTCTCACAGTTATTTCTCATCTAATTCACCCCAACCAAACTGGGTTTATGCCAGGAAAATCTACAGCTGAGAATATTAGAAGATTATATCTTAACCCGCAGGCTTCCGGGGAGGGGGAAGATGGGGCTAGGGCTATTCTCTCACTCGACGCTGCCAAGGCTTTTGACAGCGTTGAGTGGAGATACTTGTTGTGTGTCCTTTTGCAGATGGGGTTTGGCCCTAAATACCTGGGGTGGATTCGTCTCCTATATACCATGCCTACGGCCCGACTTCGGGTTAATGGCCTACTCTTGGAGGCTTTCCCGCTGGCCAGGGGAACCAGGCAGGGCTGCCCCCTGTCACCTTTTTTGTTTGCCCTGGCCATTGAGTCATTGGCAGTGATGGTCAGGACCTCCCCTAATATAGTAGGATTTAAACATGGGGCCTTAGAAGACCGCATTGCATTATATGCGGACGACATGCTATTATTTGTCGGAAAGGTAGAGACATCCCTGCCAGCTATAATGGATATGCTTGGGGGCTTTGGGAAATACTCTGGGCTCCTTATTAATTGGAATAAATCAGTGCTCCTGCCATTGGACCCCCTTCCTGATCTGCCGTTGCTACAGCTGCATTGTATACCGATAGTGCAGCAATTTAAATATCTAGGTATCCAAATACATCCCAATCTTTCTAAGTATTTGGCGCTGAACCTGACTCCTCTACTGGCCAGGGCACAAGCAAAGGTAAAGGTGTGGAGAAAATTGCCTCTTTCGTTAGTGGGCAGGGCGAACCTGGCCAAGATGATCCTCATGCCACAGTTTTTATATATCCTTTATAATGCACCTATATGGGTACCAAAAATATATTTTAAGAAAATCCAATCACTCTTTAGAGAGCTAATTTGGGACGGTCGGAGTGCAAGGATCAGGTTGGATACGCTGCAGAGGGGAAAAGAGGACGGAGGATTGGCTGTCCCAAACCCGTATTTGTATTACTTGTCCGCTCAGCTGCAGTAGATGAGGGGGTGGGACGCGCTGTACAGACTGGGACCGAATGGGAGGTTGATCCATTGTATGTCTGGGGGAATGTTGCCCATCCACCTTCTAGAAATAGCAGCGCAGACTAGGCCGCCAGATGTCCTGGTTATTACTCCAATGCTGTGTAACGTATGGGATAAGATCAAACAGCTTCTTGGGTGTGGGGGTCATACTGAATATACGCCTCTGTGGAACAATCCAGATTTTGTTGGAGGGGAGTAGTGAATGGGAAAGCAGAGGTGTGTGCAGGGTGTCGCAGCTATATAAGGAAGGTATCTTTAAGTCTTTTGCTATGTTACAGGAAGAATTTCAGATACACCAAGTAATGTTCTATAGACATCTGCAGCTGCGGCATGCCATTGCAGCTCAATTTGCCACACCACCGCGGATTGCGACATGTATTGTTCTCCGCTCAGTGTTGACTGCAGAGGACTCAAGGGGTCTTATATAATTTATTTATCAACATCTATTGTCCGCATTCCATGCTGATAAACCCCTAACGGTAAAGGCTAAATGGGAGGCAGACGTGGGACCTATTACAGAGGAGCAGTGGACTGGGTTTGGCGCTGACGCCTAAGTTGGCTCTGTCTGAAACACATAGGAAATCACAACTGTTCCTTCTCCATAGAGTCTATCGAACTCCGAAATTTCTATACAATATAGGCCTGAGGCCTGACTCTAAGTGCCCTCGATGTCAGATGGAGGGAGCCCACATAATTCATATTATGTGGAGCTGTACAGAACTGGAGAGATATTGGAAAAGTATGCCATATCGCGATACCCCTTGAGCCCTTGCGGTGCATACTAGGTCTGGTGGGCAGGTCGGCTGAACCCGCTGGAGCGGAATTGGCAATATGCAGAATATTATATCAGGCCCGCAAATTGATAGCCCAGCATTGGTTACAAGCTGAACCCCCTACTCTGGCTGAATTGACCAATAAATTAAATAATATGATACGACTGGAGAAAGGGATATATAAAAAAAGGAAGGAAGGCCATGAAGAAATATGAAACCATTTGGGGCCCATGGGTGGACATTCCTGGTTTGCCGTCCCACTTTCTGAAGCGTAACCCTATGGAAGCTTTTCTTTTGCTGGCTGATCAAAACGTGCGTAATAGGCCTAAATGGACTTGAGGCCTCTAGTGACTTTCTATAATTAGTGCTGCATATTGTAGATGTGCTGGAGAGAATGTTGGTGTGAATGGGGTGTGTGAGTGGGGTCCCCTGCCTGGGGAAGATGCAAATTGATGATCGGGTATGTAACAGAACGTACTGATATATTTATACAAGATATATTTTTGTGATGACTGTGTTTTCTTGTTAAAACATGTGACGGGGAAGGGACATGTAGTCCTAAGGGTTGGGGGGAGGGGGAAGTTGTGGGAGGGAAGGGGTGGAGGGGTTGGGAGGGGTTTGTTGTAAAATTGAAAAATGTTTAATAAAAAATATCTGATTAAAAAAAAAAAGAAACTTTGTAATTTGGTTTATTAGCCGAAAAATGAAGCTCTCCCCCCTGGCTTCATGATTTCCTATGGAGAGGGGATGGGTGGAGGGAGATGAGGCACCAAGACAGGAGAACAAAGTTAATTTACAGCTACATCACCGGGCTATCTCCTCTGAAGTCAGCACTGACCTCTCTAACCTCTAAATACCTCTTTCATGCAGCTCCCCGCTGTGTAATCCTTTGTTCTCTGCTGGCGACTAATCTCCCCCCTCCCCTCTCCATAGAACAGACAGAGCCCGACTGATGTAAAGAAAAAGTCAAGATTTCCTGATAATGAGCAGTGGATGAGAGAGAGGAGGGGGGGACCTGGGGAAAGACTTTTTGAATGCAGATAATGGCATATTTGCCTAATAAACCCATTTACAAAGATTCTTAAAATCGCCTGTACTATTGATCTCTGCAAATATATATATATATATGACAGTGACTCTTTAAGAGTGTGATATGTCATCCATACAGCTACTTCTGTCTGATCTTTGTCCATTAATCTCCAAAGCAGATGATGTCCATTACAACCTCTGTATAGCCATGCATGGGATCACTCTACAGTAATAACCTGTGCACTCACTGACAGTCTTTTTTTTTTCTTTTTTTTTTCAAAGCTTTAGTACCAAACTCCATTCATCATGTGTGAAATAATTCTCCATAAATACATTTTATTTCATGAGAAAAGCAGTTCTGTGTGATCGCTCAGCAGGAGGGAGAGGCAGAACTAAAGGGATATTAAAGATATGAAGACTTCAGTATGAAGGCATCAGCTAAATACTCATCGGAGGTTATAGTGGTTACACCAGCTGACAGTGATATTAGTCAATGGTCAACGGTGACTGCTGTAAGAGACAGAAACTAGGGCAACCCCATCCATTTAGCACACAGAAGGGCAATGCCGCCCTAAACACTTGAAATGTGCGGTATATACACCCGGAGCCCACCCTGCACTTAAAATGCCCTATACTTATGTCGTAGACTAGTGCTTTCTGACCTGTTAATATCTGGAGAACAGCAGGATTAGAGACGACTATCCTTGCAGTCTTTATTGGTTATAAAACAAGGTTGGGAACTGTTCTCTGTCCTGCCAACCTCTAGTGACAGATCTCCCTATACCTCAATGGCAAAGGATCTATCTCTTGAATGTTGGTGGTGGTTCCCTTTAATAAACATCTCATCCGATCAAGATGCCATTAGGTTTTTCAGAACAATTTATCAAAATCCGTTTATGATCTAGATTTAGAGGGGTATTCCACTCAAACATAAGTTCACATATTGCAGCCCATGGTGAGAAAATACAGTGTTTGTACTACCCTAGTGTCCCCCTATGGCATGTCCGGTCCCGGCCTCCAGAGATGGACTCATCTGGGGGTGAAAGTCTATTCAGCCAGTCAATGCCGGTGGTGCTGCCCCGTCTCAGCCAGTGATTGGCTCCAACCCCTCTTCATAGAGTGTATAGTCCGCCAGCTATCAGCAGTCGGGTTCTCACGTTTAGTGATGGGCTGCTGCAATTGTGCAGCTCTCCGCCATTTACCTCTTTAATACTGCATTTAAATGTCAGTGACAGGAGCGGAGCACTGTACAATTGGGACCCCCGCAGTGTGTTTGTGGGGGTCACGATTGTTTGCTTGACTGTGAGTGGTAAAACTATTTACATCAGCAATCTTCTCAGAGTCTTATAGACTTAGGCAGACTCTATGGTAGACCGCCGTTAACACTGATCAATGCTATGCTATGCCACAAAATTGATCAGTACTGCAATCTAATGAGTCCCCTAGAACGACTTGGAAAGTGTAAAATAAATTAAAAACCTTAATTAGTAACATAAGGTTGCTCTGAAACTGATTGTTTGGAGAGGGCCTGAGTGGAACACCCCTTTAAGGCCAAAAAAGGCGGCAGAGGCAAAGGGTTAAGAAGCAGCAGCAGTTTGGAAGACTTTATAGAACAGTAGTGACCAGTCTAAAGAGAAGTAAAGCAAGCCCTGTGGCAAGTTAGCTTGTGCAACCTCTGCTCTCTGAACTCATCCCCCCTCCGCGCTCTATAGACTTGTATGGTAACCTCATCTGAGCTGCTAGTTTGGCTTTTAAACACAAGGTAAAAATATTTAGTGGGGGAACAGGGTCCAGAAGGAAAGAAGCATTTTTCTTCAATTAGATATATTCCATAGCTTCTTGCATCACTTTTACTATTGGATTATGGCAAATTTATATAAACCACAATGACTATTCAAATACAGCAGTGCATTAATATAAAGACAACAACCCCCCCCCCCCCCCCCCCCCCCAGTGTAATGATATCTTTGCCCTGTTGGTGACATGCCAGGCTTGATTCTAATGGAGGTGCGTGATACAGAGGGAATACTGTCACACTGGAGGCAAGCGGGCCTACCTCTAGTGCATTTCCAGTGCACAAGAAGAGAGCGGGAACTGGGTGGGGTTTTCAAAAAAAGGACAGTTCCACTGGGATTACCACGCTGGCACCAACAGGGTAATGTAAAAATAAAAAACTGTTATACCTGATGGTACATCCGCTTTAAGCTTAAAAAATTGCCAATACTTACTCTGGTCTACAGATCACCAGATCCCCCTTGTTGGTACCATAAGCTAATCCCAGGCCAGGCTCAGGTAGCCAACGAGCTGAATTGATGCTGACGTGTCTCCGCTGGTCTGCAGGCATGGGATATAGCACATTGAAGACACGCTACATAAAAGAAGAAAAAAAATAATTAGTACAATGTCTATACTGTTACTATAAACACTGCGCTTACTATACGCCTTGCCGGCAGGCCAAGTGGCAACCAGCATGGCTGACACTACAGTTCCCAGATAGCCACTCAGCTTCATAGAATCCACCTAGAGGCTTATCCTGATAGATCTGCAGCTCCGAAGCCCAGGACAGCTGGCTAACTGATCTATGAAAGCTCTAATAAGGTTCATTTTGGTCACCAAGCTTTCCCATAAAGAGATTAATGTGACAGAAGACGATGATTCCATTTTGTCAGCTGGAAATTCCCTTGAAAACATCACAACCCTGTAAAAATAATAGGTTTCCATCAAGGTCACAGGCTTAGTAAGGGGCTGATAATCCCTGTGGGAGTGGTGAGTGGAGAGTAAAATGGCGATCCTCCCACACCACCAAGTGTCACTGCTCCTGCGTTATCTGTCTTAGGATGCAGGGATTGGAGGCAATGTGGCAATGACAGATAAGCCATTAAGGCCTCATAAAGACAGATCAATAGTAGCAATAGGATACTGGAATCCGGTGTATGTACTTTAGTCTTAAGACATTTATTGACACACAGTGATTCTAAGTGACAGGGGGTCTCCCTTGCAATTACGATACAATGACAA
Source organism: Dendropsophus ebraccatus (assembly GCF_027789765.1). Classification (NCBI taxonomy): domain Eukaryota; kingdom Metazoa; phylum Chordata; class Amphibia; order Anura; family Hylidae; genus Dendropsophus; species Dendropsophus ebraccatus. Next base: position 28,515,173 of record NC_091457.1, read on the forward strand.
CCCCTAGCCTACAAACAACCCTTCACCTGTCTAGCTCAAACTATATATGTCTTAAAGCACAAGATTGATGCCCCCCCCCAATTCATATTACAGTGGATTGTATCAGACTGTACAGTGGACAAATCAGCTGTCAGGAGCGGGTACAGGGCGGGCGATCAGCTGATCATACAAAGTGCCAAATACATAGATGGGTTGTCTCTAATAAAACCAAAAGTGTGATGGCTATCACACCTTGTCCTGATGCATGCTACAATCCGATTGTTCGGCATTTGATTAGCGGTGGCTAAAGAAATTAGATGCAGCCCTAGAGACTCTGGGTAAATATGGATACAGTCATAGGCCATAACCAGGTTTTCCCAGACTCCCTAGGGCTACATCCAACTTCAAATGCCGAACAACTGGATGCTCGAGTTGTGCTCATCTCTATTGGAGATATGTAAAAAGATAGCTTAGATGGGTGTCCATGATGTCAAATGCTGCAGTAAAGAGGTTGCAGTTCTCTATCTACAATCGTGGCATGCCATTCAGTGACACTGCTGTAGCCTGAAGATATGGACATCAGTAACCTTCCATTAACTTATCAGGGGGTAAAAATGACAGTGTTTTAGGAGCACAGTTCCTTTAGTGCTGTAATGGCAGTCTGTGTTCCCAAACCCTTTTTTTCAAATGGGACATTGTATGACTACAAGTGGTATCAGTAACATGATGTAAAAGAGCTTCCAGACGTGAAACAGCTGTAATCTCCTATGTGTGCACAGAGCAGTACAGCAGTACATACTTACCTAGTGCGCTGCTGCTGTGATCCGGGATGCTTTTCTCTGGCTCCCACGTCCAGCTGCTGTATCTTCGGACTGCCGCCTCCTCAGAATGATTGACAGTCGGAAAAGGTGGGGCCTGAAGACACAGTGGCTGGACAGGAAAGCTGAAAAAAATGCGGGATCACAGCAGCAGGGCACTAGGTAAGTATGCACTGCTGTGTGATCTGGCAACTGACAGCACAGATATATGTATATGTATGTGGTCATGGCTGCATGGACAATATATGGCAGCTTGATTTCTTGTGCTATTTAAAGGCACTGCAAATGAGAGCTGATTTCGCTGCGGCCGCCCATGGCCGAGAAACTTACTAATGTAAAAGGGCCCTTAATCCCACATTGGTCCACATCCAGCGATCATCTGATGAATGAGTAAATGCATGTCTAAACAGGAATGATGTAGGAGAAGGGATCCAGTGATCACAGAATAATGTGCCAAAATAAAGGAAACCAAGGTGATATCTATTATGCATCAATGGGCTTTGCTGTATAATAAAGCCATGATGCCTATGGCCTCACTGTTCATCCAAAATATACCAAGAGTATATTTTATACAGGTGGGGCCGAACTCCATCCTGGTGAGTTTTACTTAGTGGATGTTTTCCTAAAGCTGTTATTTCGAGCTGCCGACTGTGACGGCCTTCAGCCTGTAACCTGTGTGCTTCTCAGTAGACAAGCTCCCCGGAGAGCATTCAGAATCCCATTGCCAATAAAAGTCTATTCACACAGCGCTACTGCTGAGGTCCCTGTGTCATTATTACCGGGGAAGCAGCTTTTAATCGCATGACACCGTTGTACAGAAAATTAACAAGATGGAGCCTGGAGAAGAACTAATCAGCAGTGACGGCCTGAGCAATAATCCTTCTCCGCAGAACATCCCGCCGGCAGTCTTCTCTTCTTCACAGACACTGCACACCCAAATCCTGGCCTGCAGCATCCCCTTAAACCCTGTTCCTGATGCCAGCCCAATCATATCTCTATCACTGCACCTTGGTGTGTGCCCTGCAGCACTCGCAGCTATTCTGGATGAGCACCCACCCACACAGCACCTACAACTGCCTGTAATGCTCCCCACTCTACACAGTTGCCATACTCTCTCCCCCCCAGATTATTATTCAGCTGACCCAGACAGGATGAACAGATGCTTCAGATCTAGCAAATGAACCAGGATGGCTATTAATACTACAGACCTAAATGTGGCTTCTCCCAGTTCTCTGCCTTATCTAGCAGGAGGTTAGATGTAAAACTTACACCTAAAATATGTGATAGACGCGGGGGTAGGGATGAGCAAATTTACAGTACCAGCGGCTTTGCCTGGGACTGGATACAGCTTTTCCAGGTACCTGGAGCAGAGCGTCACAGAAATCAAAGACAGCCGACTGACAAGCAGAAGGCAGAGCTAAGCGAAGCACTTCACTAGTACTGTAAATATCAAACATTCTGAATTATCAAGGGGCTATTTCCAGATCAAAAGTTTTGCTTTATCCACAGGATACATCACCTGGTCCCTGCTCCGGCTATCTTCGGAGCTCCCAGCACATCCCGCTTGTCTTAACCAGTGCGCTGCGGCGGGGCATGTGAAGACGCCAGGAGCCCCGAAGCAAGCCGAAGCGGGGACCAGGTGATTTATACGCTCCGGTGGCCGGGGGTTAATGGGGCGGGCTGCTGACAAACTCACAGCGGGATGTCCATCCTGCTGCAAGTTAGTCTGGCCATAAAGTGTATAAAGTGCAGGGATCCGCAGCGAGAAACCTGCTGTGGATCCGCCCAGTGTGTTTGTACCCTAAATAAAAAGTGTGTCAGCGCACATATAAAAGACTAGTGCTCGGTTCATTTGCTTTGAGGCCTCCAGAGCCAAGTTCCGCCTATGTGCTGCTGTTCCATTCACTCAGGGGACAACAACCTCTACTTTCCAGCTCGATGGGAGTCCCAGCAGTCAGATTCCACAGATCAGATTGTCATCCCCTATTCTGCACATAGGGGATAACCCCTTTAAAGTATATACTGTAAATGCAATTAATGGCACAGTACCTTTCTATAAAAAGGTGGGCTTTGGTCATGATAATCCCCAGTCAGACAGCTGTCTGGCTTTGGCTTAAAGCAGTTGTACAGGAAAAATTAATAGTTAGCCATGCTGCTGCGGGAGACATGTCAGTAATGTATACTTACCTGTCCTGCTCCCCTGCTGCTGCCAGTTCCTGGGCCACCCACTCTGCGCCACTGTCAGCGTTTTGAAAATATCTTCATGCCACTTCCATAAGAACTAGCCGCTCTATGCTGCCCGGCCATTTACTATGGGAATGCAACGTCACTGGATGTTATGCAAAGACTGAATGCAGGAATAAAAGCTTTGCAGTCTGTAAATCCTACACAAAACATCTGTCCCAGGTGTTACCTTATGGCAAACCCCAAGATCTGCCCCGATAATCCATGTTAGCTGCCACAGATTATGTGTTATTAGTAGAGATCTGATACGGAGCTAATCCTCTAAAGAGACCACAGACAATCCTATTATGAACTCTCCAACCATCCTACCTCCTAGGTCTATAAAGGTGAATGTCAGGATGATCTCATGATCAGCTCTCCCCTATATCATAGCGGCATCGCTCCCCACGACGCGCAATATGCCCCTATTATGCAATAAGGAAATCTGGCAGAGAAGGCGGCAGAACACAGGAGCTGATGATTTAATGAGGATTTTGTAATTGTGATAATTCAGGACTAAACGCCAACATGCAAACTAATCCTGGATTAAGTCTGTCACAGAAGGGAAAAAAATAACAAGCTTTCAATGCTGTGACCACATGAATCCACAACTGCAAAGGAAAACCATAAGAAAGTCATGCTGAAGAAAATGGAGCTCATAGCACAAGAAGGGAGGAAACTGCACGTGTAGCTATAGCTGAGCGGCATCTATGGCCCTTAGGCTGGGTTCACACTGCGGTTTTACAGTCTGTTTAACGCATCTGTCTTATGGAAAAAAAAGAGAGATGCAATTGTACACCAACTGTTTGGATCCATTTTTCCACTGACTTTCAGTATAACGGACAACAAAACGCAGCCTAACAGCGATATCGACTGCCTCCCCCTGTATTGAGTCCCCTCATGCCACAGCTCTCACAAGTTGAGACTTCCATAAGACGTCTAAATGTGTTCTGTGGTATCGGCTCCATGACGTCAGTGGCAGATACCGTAAGCTGTGGGTGCAGACGTGTTTCTCCAGCACATCCCACACATGATCGATCAGATTGAGATCTGGGGAATCAGTTTATTATGTTCCTGAGCAACGTCTGCACTGTGGCCGGGGGCCATAATCCTATGGAAAGATGCCGCTGCCATGAAGGTTGGGGGACTTGGTGTGTACAATAGTTTGGTACGTTGTACTTGTCACAGTAACATCCACATGATGAAGATCTCCAGCAGGACATTGCCCATCACACTGCCACTGCCAGCTTGTCTAATTTCCATAGTGCATCCTGGTGCCATGTCTTTCCCAGATAAGTGACACACACAGCCGTTCGCACAGTGTAAGAGACACCGTGATTTATTAGACCAGGCCGTCTTCTGCCATTGCTCAAGGCTTCAGTTCTGATGCTCACATACAGGTTCTTTCGGTGGTATACAGAAGACAGCATGGGCACGCGCACAGTCTGAAGCTAAACAACACCATGTGCTCACCACGCTGCCATGTTCTGTGTGATCTAACATCTTCCTATCATAGGTAGCAAGATCAGGTGTATATATTTTGTGACCCACTCATCCCCCCCATTGATGCAATATCCTGGTAATATATATCCTAGCAATATCCATTGACTTTATTGTCTAAAGTGGGGCTGTCCAAGCATGATGGGAACCATGATGGAGAACCATTTCAGGTGTACAGATCTTCTCACTAAACTATGAGCCTCTGGGGCTTCTGCACCACGCAACAAGTAAATGCTATGGAAAGAAATCCCTGCAAGTCTTATCTAACAGATGTGAGTCCACCTGACAGGCGCGGGGCAGGGAAGGGCATTCTATAGGTCACCATATAAGTGCATCATAAATATATCATAAAGTCTCTATTCATATCCATTCTCATTTGATAGAAAAGGTCACGGTATCTATTGGTGCGGGCATCACTAATAAGCCAAGCCGACAGCTGTTAAGAAATATCAATACAGACATTGAAAGCAACGAGACACAATTACAATGGTGGAATCTCATCTGCTCATTTCGGCCGTCTAGACACAAGTCCGATAATGAGGAGACTATTTCTTGCGACCTACCCCGCAAGTTGCAGAATTACGTCTTATTATTCAATGCCAAAGTTTATTAGCAATGTATGGAAATCTCCATGTAGCTGAAGGTGGCAACAGATCAGATGAAAGGGAAAAGTTTTAGTCTAATGAATAACTGTGTTTGCATTTAAAGGGGAAGTGCTATAAAAGGGTGTGTTCGGAATTGGAAAAACACGGCTACACCTGCCTGCAGGTTGTGTGTCATATTACAGCTTGCCCTCATTTACTTCAATAGAGCTGGACTGCAATACTAAAACAACCCATGAACAGGTATATAGAGTATAGGAAGACTACTATTCAGTGACCCTTCAATGACAGAACACAGTCTGTGGGGCTATACAATAAGGAGAGGGTGTCAGGACCTGAGCACCCACCTTCTGCCAGGTAACTGCATGGCGGGGAATGTAGGCTTGGCGGGGATGATGAGTAAAAACAAGGAAGTGTATTCACGCTCAATATAGCAAAGCGAGGGAGGCTTCAGCCGACATACTTGGCACAAGCTCAGATTCCTATACAAACACAATCGGCCCCCGCATGCTAAGCCCCTACGCTGCCCACCCTGTGTGCCAATGTATTTCTGGCACTGCCATCGTACCCAAGGTCTATGTACAGTGGTATATAACAAATAAAAGCAAACAGCTAGGGCACGAACAGAACATGTTTAAGTTCAGAGCTGTAAAAGAACGGAAAAGAGTTAAAGGGACTGTTCACGGAAAAAAAAAATTTTTTGTTAAATCATCTGGTGCCAGAAAGTGCCTGAGATTTGTAATTTACTTCTATTAATAAATCCTAAGTCTTCCAGTATTTATCAGCTGCTGTATGTCTTGCAGGGAGTGGTGTTCTTTCCAGTCTGGTGAGCAGGAGAGAATTTGCTCCTGTTTTGGACAGTTCCTTACAGGGACAGAGGAGGCAGCAGAGACCAATGTGTCAGACTGGAAAGAATATACCATTTCCTGCAGGACATACAGCAGCTAATAAGTACCGGAAGTGGCACTTTCTGGCACCAGTAGATAGACTGTTCAGGACAATAATTGTTTAGTGTAATAGCGCATGCTGAAAGATAACGATCAGCCGGCATGCACAATGTTGGTTGATCGTGGTCTCCCTGCTCACTGTCTGTGTGTGCAATAACACCGGCAACAATCCGGGAACAATGGGGAAGTGGGGAAAAAAAAAAATGGGATAGTGCAGGGGTAATCTTTAAAGGAGGATCCCAAGATTTAAAGTTACCACATGTAGCGTGCATGCTACCGCATGATCCAGTCACTCTCTAGCCTATTACCGAACATGGACAAGTACTGTATTCAGCATGTTCAGAGGTCCCATAGAGGATGAATGGAGCAGCGGCTGAGCATGGGCAATGACACTCTGTTCACTATCATAATCAATGGTGGTCCCAGAAGTCAGAAAATTCATTTTACTAGATGCCATCCCACAAAAGGACAATTCGCAAGGTGGGACAGCTCTGTAGTGAAACATGCCACTGACAATGGTGAGGGACGTGGCTTACGGACACCACAAACAATATATCAGACCACTCAAAGACCACATATCCTACAAACATAGGGACCCCCTAAAGAAATGAAAAGAACTCACTCTCATAGAAGTCTCTCCTCCATGTGGTTTCTGGAGTCGGAAGACTTGAGCCACCATATGCTCTGTGGAAGGGTGCAGGAGGATCCTGCGCGAGGCCAGGCCCACCATGACGTATCGGCCCATAGGGGACAAACTCACAGAGATGGCGTTGGGACCTGAAATAAGAAACGTCACTGTGAAAAGACCAAGAACATTTAACAAGTGATCAATGAAGTCTAAAACATACCAAAACGCTTGGTGAACAGGATCTCTCCCAGGTTGTGTGGGGCCAAGGAATAGACGGCCAAAATGCCCTCGTCGGGGAAACCTCGCTGGCTGCTTGGTATGAAGGCGGCAAGGAGCTGCCCATCGGCAGAGATGTCACAACTGGCGTCATTGTAGATCTTGCAGTTCTGAACAAGCACGTTCGCAGTGGCTGCAGGAATACAAAGTGTAAAACTGTAAAAAAAAGACAGAAAACATACAAATGGGGGCAATCCCCAATGAAGGCCACATACCATTGCTGATCTCTGGTAAATCATATTTGGTAAAGTCCCACCACTGCAATCTGTAGGTTGTGTTTGCAATGTTACTGGCCACAGCAGACTGCCCATCTCCGATCACAGCACCTGCAGGAGGAGATGGCAGAACAGTAAGTATCGTGACAATGTACTACACCAAAAATACTCAATACTACAGATGGCTGTAGGAGAAAAGGAACTTGCAAGTTTACATTTTTCCTTTCATTTGTAAAGTGTAAGTCACTTATTTTTGATCGGTTAGGGTCTGGGTGTTCAGACGCCACTGATCTTTTGAGCTTCTCTATCTGGATCGCTGGGCTCGATTAAGTCCTTGAAGCCAGACTTCTGCCGTAAGGAAATAGTCACATGTCCACATAGTGAACATGCATCAGTAGCGCTCAGTGTCTTTAAATGAGCACTACATTGAAGATCGCAATCTGTGCCACAAACTCGGGCTCGCACCAGGACCTGCCTGTTTTTCCTTTGCGATACGGAATCGTGGCCCTGTACACACGTACGGATGTGTAAACAGGGCCATTGGAATACATTAGTCCTATGTTCTGGCCGCAGTTGCAGACCCACAACAGACAGAGCCACAGACATGTGAATAGGGCCTAAGGAGGAAAAGGAAAAAAAGGAAGCACTTAGCAGATTGCTTCTCCCAGCAACCAGTAGGGTGTCTGAACACCCAGAACCCAACTAATCAAACCTTCTGACACGTCTCTGTGACGTCAAAGGTTCTTGCAGAAGACAGGAACAGCACAGAACAGAACAGAACAGAGTCCATGATACCTTCCAAGGAAAGCCAATCAGCCTTTAGCTAAGCACTTCTACCCCTTCTTTTTAGCTATTGCCAGGGGTCTCACCACCCACACCTCCATTGATCAAAACTTTTTACCTTTCAAAAGTTAAAACTTTTTTCTCTTTAGAAAAAAAGAGTATAAAAAAAGGCCCATCAATTGGAAAGCTCACGATCTGGTAGAATTTTAGTGATGAGGGATTGTCTAGAAGGGTGCACCTTTTTAAAGGAGATAGTCCAAAAGTATCCATGGTCATCCCTGTTTCATTGGAGGGAGGGGGGGGTCTATCACTGATCTAAAGCAGTGTTTCCCAATCATGCCAAAAAATGCTGAGAATTGTAGTTTTCCAACAGCTGAAGAGCCACAGGTTGGGGATGAATGATCTAAAGTTTCCATAGACTTTAGTGGATCTTAAAAAGAAAAATAATTGATGCACTTTCTAAGTAACACCTTGCAAGAACCAATCTATCCTAACATATTTAGCCATACCTTTGTATGAACATAGTATAGGAATAATTCTCATGCGGGAGCTATGAAAGGGTTACCCCAAGCCTATATCATGTCACTTTTAGAAGATTACTCAGGAGTTTCATGCCCTGAAAACTCTGAAAGGGAGCAGACGGGTAGACGGTGGGGTCAGTGGAACATCTCCCATACAGCCTTTCAAAACGTGGCCTGGGGCTTGTACACTCCAGGAGTTGGTTAATGGAGAGGAAGTGGACAATTTGAGCAGACGAGACTTCCTAATGCAGGTCCCATTAGGCCGTCTTCACACTCCACAAATCTAGAACTGTCCCCACGAGGCTGATGGCTCATTAGGGAAACTTATTTGCAGCGTTCGGAGCTAGACAAAAGCCGGGCGCTCAAAATGGAGATGGTTAATGGAGAGAGATTGTGCGCCGCCGCTGCTGCCGTCCTGTCATTTATGAGAGTAAACTAATTACTGTTCTACTTTTCGTTTACAGGACCCTAGAGAAGCAATAAGGCTGCTGTCAGGTCATAGCCTTGGCCACGGCTGGACTATCACTGCCTTCAATGTGCTCCAGTAGAAACTTAGAAAGTCGACTGAGGCCTGCGACCGTACAGAGTACTGAGGCCTGCGACCGTACAGAGTACTGAGGCCTGCGACCGTACAGAGTACTGAGGCCTGCGACCGTACAGAGTACTGAGGCCTGCGACCGTACAGAGTACTGAGGCCCTCGACCGCACAGAGTACTGATGCCCTCGACCGCACAGAGTACTGAGGCCCTCGACCGCACAGAGTACTGAGGCCCTCGACCGCACAGAGTACTAAGGCCTGCGACCGCACAAAGTACTAAGGCCTGCGACCGCACAAAGTACTAATGCCTGCGACCGCACAAAGTACTAAAGCCTGCGACCGCACAAAGTACTAAGGCCTGCGACCGCACAAAGTACTAAGGCCTGCGACTAGGGCTGGGAGATTAATCAAATTAATTCAGTTCGCCTAGAATTTGAAAATTTATTTTATTTCCTTTGAAAATCGTAAATCCGATTTAAAAAAAAAAAAAAAAAAAAAAGTATAATATATAAATATATATACATACATTCACACACACACGCAGTACAGACCAAAAGTTTGGACACACCTTCTCAAAGAGTTTTCTGTATTTTCATGACTTTGAAAATTGTAAATTCACACTGAAGGCATCAAAACTATGAATTAACATGTGGAATTAGATACTTAACAAAAAAGTGTGAAACTGAAAATATGTCTTATATTGTAGGTTCTTCAAAGTAGCCGCCATTTGCTTTGATTCCTGCTTTGCACTCTTGGCATTCTCTTGATGAGCTTCAAGCGGTAGTCACTGAGAGTTCCCAGAGATGCTTAGCACTTGTTGGCCCTTTTGCCTTGTGGTCCAGCTCACCCCAAACCATCTTGTAGCACCCCATCACTCTCCTTCTTGGTCAAATAGCCCTTACACAGCCTGGAGGTGTGTTTGGGGTCATTATCCTGTTGAAAAATAAATGCTGGTCCAATTAAACACAAACCAGATGGAATAGCATGCCGCTGCAAGATGCTGTGGTAGCCATGCTGGTTTAGTTTGTCTTCAATTTTTAATAAATCTCCAACAGTGTCACCAGCAAAGCACCCCCACACCATCACACCTCCTCCTCCATGCTTCACGGTGGGAACCAGGCATGTAGAGTCCATCCGTTCACCTTTTCTGCGTCGCACAAAGACACAGTGGTTGGAACCAAAGATCTCAAATTTGGACTCATCAGACCAAAGCACAGATTTCCAATGGTCTGATGTCCATTCCTTGTGTTCTTTAGCCCAAACAAGTCTCTTCTGCTTGTTGCCTGTGCTTAGCAGTGGTTTCCTGGCAGCTATTTTACCATGAAGGCCTGCTGCACACAGTCTCCTCTTACCAGTTGTTGTAGAGATGTGTCTGCTGCTAGAACTCTGTGTGGCATTGACCTGCCACACAGGTGCTGTTAAAGGGGTACTCCAGCGGGGGGGTGGGGGGGCTTTTTCCCGATCTGGCCGGGGAGGAGGTGGCTGAGGGCAACGACGTCCACTCACCTCCCCGGTTCCAGTAACGGGTCCCGTATCGCGGCGCTACGGTCCCCGCTGCCCGTCCGCTTCCTGGTCTCTGACGCGGGCTCGAGACGTGACGTTTCAAGTCCGCTCAGCCAGTCGGTGAGGGAGGTGGGATCCCGCCTCAGTCACTGACTGGCTGAGCGGACTTGAAACGTCTCGAGTACGCGTCAGAGATCAGGAAGCGGACGGGCAGCGGGGACCGGAGCGCCGCGATACGGGACCCGCCGCTGGAATCGGGGAGGTAAGTGGAAGTCGTTGCTCTCAGCCACCTCCTCCCCGGCCAGATCGGAAAAAAGCCTCCCCTGCCGGAGTACCCCTTTAACCTTCAATTTCTGAGGCTGGTGACTCGGATGAACTCTTGGTCTTCCTTTCCAGGGGCGGTCCTCATGTGACCTAGTTTCTTTGTAGCGGTCGATGGTTTTTGCACTTGGGGACACTTTCAAAAAAAGTTTTCCCAATTTTTTGGACCCACTGACCTTCATTTCTTAAAGTAATGATGGCCACTGGTTTTTCTATACTTAGCTGCTTTTTTTTCTTGCCATAATACAAATTCTAACAGTCTATTCAGTCGGACTATCAGCTGTGTATCCACCTGACTTCTGCACAACACAACTGATGGCCCCAACACCATTTATAAGGCAAGAAATCCCACTTACTACACCAGACAGGGGACATACCTGTGAAGTGAAAAACATTTCCGGTGACTACCTCATGAAGCTCATCAAAAGAATGCCAAGAATGTGCAAAGCAGTAATCAAGCAAAAGGTGGCTAATTCCATGTGTGTAAATTAATAGTTTTGATGCAGTCAGTGTGAAACTACAATTTTCATAGTCATGAAAATACAGAAAACTCTTTGAATGAGAAGGTGTGTCCAAACTTTTGGTCTGTACTGATAAAAAAATTTAAATATAAATTATTATATATATATATATATATATATATATATATATATAAATAATAACAATTGTTTGCTCCCCCTTCCGGGTGTTGCTCAGTCACTCCGTCCAATTCACCAATGGACCACTCACACAGCCACTGTGCAGGACTCCAAAAAGAACTCCAAGAACCTCATGAGCACCTTTCTTGGACGTTTATTTACACTAGATCTAACAATGAGTGACGCGTTTGGGTGTCAGACTAACACCTTTATTAAGCTCCTATATACAACAATAACAACTTTCACTCCACTATCTGTGTATTACTATGTAATTTATGCTATTGTATACAGGAGCTTTATAAAGGTGTGAGTCCGACACCCAAACTAGTCGCTCTGGTCTACTATTACACTAACCGATTATCGTCCGTAACGGTCGGTATCAGCCGAATACGGACGATAATCGATTTGTGTAATAGAGCCTTAAGAGATCAGATACCAAGTACAATGTGACATGTTAACTTTAACCCCTTAAGGACAGCGCCTGAAATGGCCTTAAGGACAGAGACAAATTTTATGAATATGACCAGTGTCACTTTATTCATTAATAACTTCGGGATGCTTTTACCTATCCGGCTGATTCTGAGATTGTTTTCTCGTGACATATTGTACTTAACATTTCTGGTAAAATGGAGTCGATACTCATAACGAATCTTTATGAAAAACAAAAAAAATAATGTGAAAAATTTTGAAAAAAATGCATTTTTCCAACTTTGAAACCTTTCTGCTTATACAGAAAATGGTTATGCCACATAAATTATATATTAAATAGCATTAGCAACATGTCTACTTTATGTTGGCGGCATTTATTAAACTATATTTAATTTTTTTTTAGACAATAGGAAGCTTAAAACATTAGCAGCAATTTTCCAAATTTTCTGTAAAATTTCAAAATCAGATATTTTTAGGGACTTGTTCAGGTTTAGGCTGGGTTCACACTACGTATATTTCAGGCAGTATTTGGTCCTCATGTCAGGTCCTCATAGCAACCAAAACCAGGAGTGGATTGAAAACACAGAAAGGATCTGTTCACACAATGTTGAAATTGAGTGGATGGCCGCCATATAACAGTAAATAACGGCCATTATTTCAATACCACAGCCGTTGTTTTAAAATAACAGCAAATATTTGCCATTAAATGATGGCCATCCACTCAATTACAACATTATGTGAACAGATCCTTTCTGTGTTTTCAATCCACTCCTGGTTTTGGTTGCTATACAGCCTCACAAATACAGCCTCAAATATACATAGTGTGAACCCAGCCTCAAAGTGTATTTGAGGGGCCTGTATGTTAGAAGGCCTCACAAAGCACCCCATTTCAGAAACTGCACCCCCCAAACTCTGCAAATGCACATCCAGAAAGTTTTTTAACCCTTTAGGGGAATCACAGAAATAAAAGCGAAGTGTGTAAGAAATTTGAAAATTTTTATTTTCTGTGCAGAGATTTTATTGTAATCCAATATCTTTCATAATGATAAATCTATTACCAGAGAAATGCACCCCAATATTTATTGCCCCGTTTCTGCAGTTTATATAAATACCCCATATGTGGCCCTATTGTGCTATTTGACGCAACCACAAGCCTCAGATATAAGGGAGCGCCTAGTGAATTTCAACGCCTCCGTTATATTTGGTCATTTTTGACCGTACCACTTCAGGTTGGCAGAGGCTCTGGGGTGCCAAAACCTAAAAAACACCCCTAAAGTGACACCATTTAGAAAACTGCACCCCTTAAGGAATGTAACAAGGGATGCGGTGAGCATTTGGACCCCACAGGTGCTTCGCAGATTTTCAGAACAATGTGGTGTAAAAAAGGAAAAGTTCTATTTTTTACACTAAAATGTTGTTCTAGCCTTCAATTTTCATTTTTACAAGGGGATAAAAGAAAAAAAAAAAAAACACCAAACATGTAGCGCAGTTTCTCCCGAGTACGGAAATACCCCACATGTGGACATAAAGTGCCAAGCGGGCGCAGGACGAGCCTCCAAAGGGAAGGAGCGCCAATTGGCTTTTGGAAGCTGGATTTCACTGGAATGGATTTCAAGGGCCATGTCGCATTTACAGACCCCTCGTGCTGCCAAGACACTGGAAACCCCCCACAAGTGACCCCATTCTGGAAACTACACCCCTCAAGGAATCTAACAAGGAGTGCAGTAAGTATATGGACCCCACTGGTGACGGGCACAAATATGGAACAATGTGACGTGAAAGGGAAACATTTTTTCACTTTCACGGCACAAATGTGCCCCTCATCAAGGGGTCCATATGCTCACTGCACCCCTTGTTAGATTCCCTGAGGGGTGTAGTTTCCAGAATGGGGTCACTTGTGGGGGGTTTCCAGTGTTTTGGCAGCACGAGGGCTCTGTAAATGCGACATGGCGTTCATCATCCATTCTTGCCACATCCAGCCTGCAAAATCCAAATGGCGCTCTTTCCCTTCGGAGGCTTGCCCTGCGCCCACATGGCACTTTATGTCCACATGTGGGGTATTTACGGACTCAGGGGGAATTGCTCTACACATTTTGTGTGTTTTTTTTCTCTGTTAACCCCTTGTGAAAATGAAAAATTTAAGGCTAAACCAACATTATAGTGTAAAAAATGTTATATTTCATTTTCATGCCATATTGTTCCACATTTGTGCTAGTCACCAGTGGGGTCCATAAGCTCACTACAACCCTTGTTACATTCCCTGGGGGGTGTAGTTTCCATAATGGGGTCACTTGTGGGGGGTTCAACTGTCTTGGCAACACAGGGGCCTTTTAAATGCAACATGGCCCCTCGAAATCCATTCCAGCCAAATCCAGCCTCAAAAAGCCAAATGGCGCACCTTCCCTTTGGAGGCTTACCCTGCACCCGCATGGCGCTTTATGTCCACATGTGGGGTATTTCCGTACTCAGGGGAAATTGCTCTACACATTGTGTTTTTTTTTTATCTTTTAACCCCTTGTGAAAATGAAAAAATCAAGACAAGATCAATGATTTAGTGTAAAGATTAAACATTTTTTACACTAAATGTTGGTCTAGCCTTGATTTTACGAAAATACCCCACATATGGACATAATGTGCCATATGCCCAGAGGGCAAGCCACCAAAGGGACAGAGCGCCATTTAGAGGCTGGAATGGAGGATGGAGGCCATGTCGCAATTAAAAAGCTCCTGTGCTGCCAGTAGAAACCCCCCACAAGTGACTCCATTATGGAAACTACACCCCATAAGGAATCCAACAAGGGGGTACAGTGAGCATATGGACCCCACTGGTGACGGGCACATAAGTGGAACATGTGCCATAAAAATAAAAAATACATTTTTTTCATTTTCACGGCCCAAATGTGGCCGTCACCAGGGGGCCATATCCCGGCTGCACCCCTTGTTAGATTCCTTATGGGGTGTAGTTTCCAGAATGGGGTCACTTGTGGGGGGTTTCTACTGTCCTGGCCGCACAGAGGCTTTGTAATTGCATCATGGTATCCTCTAATGGGAATGGCGGCCATACCTATTTAGCTGGGGAAAATGGACAATTATTAATTTATTTGGGGGTATTAGGCCAATTATTAGTTTATAAGGTTAAAAATGACAGGTGTCTATCAAATTCAACCTGTGTTGATCCAGCGGAAGGCAAAAAACCCTCGTGAGGTAGACAACAGTAGCCTCATCACAGGGGAAAAATTCCTTCCTGACTCCATAATGGCAATTAGAATAATCCCTGGATCAACGTGACCCCTGAAATAGGAATAAGGGAAAGAATTTAGATAATTTAGAACTCCGATGACGTGTGGTGCGCCTTGAAGCGATCCTGTATGCAGAGGCCGGGGGGGATCAGGACAGGTGTCACACTGGAAAATGGTGTCCTTCCTGATCCCCCTGTTACGCCACACTCTGCACTTCATCTGGGGTCTCCCTTTCTCCAGTGTGGGGGACGTCACCTGGAAAATGTTGCCCAGAAGCGCTGGGTTCGCTCCATGGCTGCTAAATATTAGGGCTCTATTACTGCTTCTGATATTTTCGGATCGTGCCGCAAGCTACAGTAGCTCGGGCAGCAAGGGACCGGAAGAGGGGGTGCTGGTATAAAAGTTATCCCCGTACGGGTGGTAACCTTTATCCAGCAGTGGGAAGATCAGTTCCCGAACGATCTCCCCACTAATTTGGAGGATGGGGGGGGGCATCTGGGGGCTGGATTCGGGTGTCCCTTCCTTCATACACTCTAAGGGTACGACACACTGCGGAATGGCAAAGGATAACCCTTTGTGCATTCCGCAGCTGGCACCCGCCGGTGGACTGATGGAGGCGCGCGTCTCAGCTCGTGTCACACTCCATTCTATGCACAGGCGGATTCTGCCCTCTGTCCAAAGAATGAACGTGTTCATTCTTTGGACGGACGATGGAATCTGCCCGTGCATAGAATGGAGTCTATGACACGGGTGGAGACGCGCGCCTCCATCAGTCCACCGGCGGGTGCCAGCTGCGGAATGCACAAAGGGTTATCCTTCGCCATTCCGCAGTGTGCACGTACCCTAAATCTGTAAGTGTACCCTGAGATACTCTCACAGTTTGTAGAATTTCACGCCATACCGTGATCTCTTATTGGGACGGTACTGGCGGAAAATACGTGTCTGGGGGGGCAGCGTACGCTACGCTATCCCCAGACACGTCACTGGATGATGAGGATGAATGGAGGAAAGAAGGATCCCCCCATTCATCCTCACTGGCTGTTTCGGTGTCAGAGGCAATAATAACGTATGCGTCCGACACTGAAAACACCTTGGGGGCCATCTTTATACGGGGATTAGTATATGGGATATGTAAATGTGTAGTGGTGTAGTGTAAAACTTTATTCCATGTAGTGTAGTGTAGTGTAGTGTTTTTTACGTGTTTTTTTGACAGTAAGAAAAAATATCCCTACGCCAAGAAAGGAGCTGCTGATAAATACCGCACTTATGTGCGGCACTTATCAGCAGACAGTGGCGGTAGAATATAGGGGGGAAAAAACGCCCCTACGCCAAAAAGGAGGAGTTGCTGATCAGCGGCGCACTTACATGCGATGCCGATCAGCACTCAGCGGCGTTAGGGCGCAAAAAAAAGAAAAAAAAAATTGGGGAAAAAAATTAAAAAATCTTTTTAACCCAAAGCAACTGATCAGTGAATGATATTCACTGATCAGCCGCTAGGGGGCAGTAGAGCGACGCTGCCGGAGATTGACGAGACCCGCCGAAGCAGAGGACCCGAGCGTTTCCGAAGATTTCCGACGCTGGACGACCGAACCCGGAAGTGAAGCGAGTCCCGACGCCCAGATCAGGTGAGTATGGTACACCTGCACCACACACACCTGTTCTGCACCCCTCAGCTATATAGCTGGGGGGTGCAGAACCCGGCAAAACTGTTTTTTTACAGTTTGATTGCCATGATGAAAGGCCGGTACTGGCCGACCTATCACGGCGATCGTGGGGGTGGCATCGGTGCCATCTTTCTCCAGTACACTAATGGCGATTGGTGCTATCTCGGACAGCACCAATCGCCATTGCTTTCCAAAGCCAAAGCTGTTTTTAGCTGCTATATGCTGATCTGTATTGATCAGCATATAGCAGCGATCGTCGGCACGGGAGGGGTTAATCACCCCCCGTGCCAGTGAGCAGAGATGGCCTGCTATACATTATAGCAGGCCATCTTCCCCGACCGCTGTGTGAGAACACACAGCGATCGGGGAAACATCGGGCATAAGTATACGCCCGTTTGCGTTAAAGCCCACCCTGCGGGGGCGTATACTTACGCCCGATGTCGTTAAGGGGTTAATTATCAGGATAATTACTGAAATCAATAAACTATTGGGGAGAAAGAAATTTCAAAAGCACTGTAGGAGCACTATAGCACACGAAAGCATTAAAAAAAAAAAAAATCTATATCCCCCATTATGTATGAGTGAGCCAGCTACAGACCTGTACCATCACAGCAGTCCCACCAGTCATTTATGTTATTGACCCACGTAAAGACTTGAGAGCAGGACAGCTAGCCAGGGGGCAAAGATACTTTTTTACACATTACTGCTTTATACCTAATTATCCAGCTAATAAGCTGAGACATCTGACCTCCCCCACCCACGTCTCCCCCTCCTGCGTGAAAATGTAATGGTCAGCTAGCAGTAAAGGGCGAAAAGTCCCCAGACGTTATTCAAAGCTGGCTTATATTACTGCGAGAGTCGCTGCACATCATAGAAAATAAGTGAACCTTAAATGGTTTTCTAGGAAGCGTATAAATAACTTTAATATCCTTTAATTTCCTTTATGATTTAGCCTATGAAAGTGGTGCTCAGGGACTGTACGAAGAGGGGTGTTGGTATTGTGGAGATAACTGGCCCACAATAGCCATCAATGTTTATGGAGTCCTCTTAGTTCCATGATGAAAAGAGAAAGGGTTAGTGTCTTAAATTGTCACTCACTGCCTCCAAGATACCCCTCTTTGGGTGTATTAAAGGGATTTTCCAGGAAAACCCAATGTGTGCATACTTACCCTGGCACTGCAAGCCAGAAAGCAAGCAGACACAGGTTGGGTTGTTTAAAGGGGTTATATCCAGCGCTAGAAAATCCTGCCCACTTTCTTCCAGAGACAGCACCACTCTCGTCTCCGGTTTGGGTGGGGTTTTGTTAGGGTCCATTTACACAGAAAGATTATCTGACAGATTATCTGCCAAAGATTTAAAGCCAAAAGCCAGGAATGGATTTGAAAAGAGGAGAAATCTCAGGCTTTCCTTTATGACCTGGTCTCTGTTTATAGTACATTCCGGGCTTTGGCTTTAAATCTTTGGCAGATAATCTTTCTGTGTAAATGGACCCTGTTTTATTGAAGTGAATAGAGCTTAATTGCAACCTGAACTGGACACTAAAGTGGTGCTGTCTCTGGAAGAAAGTGGCCATGTTTTTTGTAGCGCTGCTAGGTCCCCCATGATCATAAGGATGGAGTAAATCGGTCCCCTAAATGCAACTGCATAGCCAGAGCTTCATTTATCCTCTATGGGGAATTCAAACACTCCCAAGCATATGATTGGCAGGGCTCCTATTAGGGAGACCTCTTCTGGCAACTTTGTTATCCTGTGAACATCCCTAAAGGGCCCTTTAAACAGGCCGATTATTGTGTAAAAAAATCGTTAAAAGTCGTCCGAATCTTCTGGTATAAACACAGCAACAATCAAACGACGATCAAAAATACATTTGTATGGCACTGATCGAATCTTCTGAGCTTACCTCAAAATCTTTATTAATCGTTCACAAGTCTTTCAGCGATTTGTCGGTATGTGTAAAAGGACAATAAAGCAACACATCCACAGAGATATCTCAAGATAGGGGTAAATAAGCTGATCGGTAGGAGTCACTCGTGGACCCCTTCTGACCAAGAGAAGAGAAGAAAACTGCACCCTGAATGTATAGAGCTGCACCATGTATGCATGGCCAGAGATCCATTCATTTCAATGGGGCTTCCAAGCGCTGGGATTCATTCTTGTCCTCATTCGGGGTCCCTGCAGTCAGACCCCCAATAATCAGCTTCTTATGCCCTATCCTGTGGATAGGAAATAACTTTGTGAGGTGGAAATACCCCTTGAAGTCCTTGGCCTTTACTTAACTCCCTGAAAGCGCTGCCATAAAGCGAGGAGTCTATTGTATCTGGTACGGAGCCTTCCATCCAGAACTACATAGGTTAACATGTACACATCTGCTGCCTGACCCGGCACTGACAACCGCTGCAGATATGACATTTCAGAGAGACGACGAGGCTGACGGCTCATCTGCGGGGAGATTCATTTCCAAATTATCTTCCGAAAACAATTCTGCGGCTGATTTAATGCTCAATCGACTATTAAATGGCAGGGAAGATCATGCAAACAGCCCCCCTGCAGCGGTGGAATAAAGAGACGACACACAGAGCCGAGCCAAGGAGGACACCATACTCCATAGGTCCAGTTGTCACGACTGGTGAATGGTTTGTGACTGAAGGACGTATATGAGGCCTCCCGAGGGGGACGGAAATGTCGCAACAGGTGACATGGGGACAGGCGTCAAGTGAAGGGCCAAATGTAAACGTATTGCAGCTTTTAGACATACAAGCGGTGAACACAAGTCTTCCTCTAAGGATGATGCCGCTTTAATCACCCCCCCCCATGGAATTGAAGTCAGTTACTACGGCAACAAGGAAGAAGGGAGGGGGGGGGGGGGGATTCGGTAACCTGGGCATTAAGTATTGCATACTCAGGACTTAGGACAGCACAGAGAAGCGTCCTGCTCATATTAAAGCTTTCAAGGGTAGCATCCAGCTGCATGGGCTCCCGTGTTGTCATGGCAACCAAATGGCTGGTTTGCTTTCCCTTGTTAGAGCGAGAGGTAATTGGGTTAATTATCCCCTCACGGAAAGGTTTCCTGATGCGCCATTCGAGGGGGGTCATCGGAATAACTAAGGCGGCATCTGCTGTAAATATCTTTTATGACTTCTGAATTCCCTTAGAGAAAACACCTTATGAAAAATCCCGGGACAGCGCGGAGCTGGCGGGGGATTCAGTGAATGGAAGTTGATGAAGGGAATAGGATTCTGGGCAAAGCAAGGCCATAAAATACACCAGCAAATTGCAATGGGTAAAGCAAAAAAAAAAAAAAAAAAGCAATGAGATGGTACAGATGTAAAAGTTAAAGGGGTTGCCTTTTGGTAACTTTATATATTGCTGCTGGTATATATAAAACAAGAGCTTATCTTCACCTGGTGTCCTGTTGTGGTGTCCCCCTCTTCGTCTCAGGAGTGACAGCCTGTGGTGCTGTCCCTTCTCAGTCAGTGATTGGCTGATTGGGCTGTCACTTCTGAGAAAAGTTTGCTTCAGAAGTTAGTGCGCAATACTGAAACAGGACACCGGTGGAGTGTGAGGTAAGGATAGGCTCTTTATTGTTATCTGTATACCAGCAGCAAGATTTCCAACCCCTTTAAGAATTTAAAGAGACCAATCAGATTTTGACAAGGTCAACTCTTTGCGTGGAGAGCGGTGGGAGCGGACACTATGGGTCACTGAGGCAGACGGGATTTCGCGGCAAAGAGCTCCACCACGGAATTCCGCCAATGTTACTCAGTGTGAACATAACCTTTGGATGCAGTCCTTAGGGTATCAAATGCAGCACGCTCGGGTTCGGACCTGGGTTCCTAGACGAGATATATAGGAGTGGATATTGGGCCCAATAAGGGTCAATTTACACGTGAAGATTACCCGACAGATTATCTGACAGATTTGAAGCCAAAGCCAGGAATGGATGTGAAAAGATGAAAAATCTCAATCTTTCCTTTATGACCTGATCTCTGGTTATAGTCTGTTTCTGGCTTTGGTTTCAAATCTTTGGCAGATAATCTGTTAGAAAATCTGTGTAAATGGACTAACTGGGCGTGGTTGTAGATTGTAAACCAGCACCTATCACAGCGGTTGGCATTTATTTATAGATGGGTTTGTCTGCTAGAGTAGAACAGGACAAAGTAGAAAAAAAAAAATACAGGATGATATTGCCCTCACCTGCCAATACTCTGTTGACAGAGGAGTGTGTTGCTAATCCTGGCTGACCCCGCTCATGAAATATTCCAGCATATGGAAGGTATTCAGGCAGTAGAAACCTCCTGCAATGAGAGGAAAGAGGACAAGAATAAAAGGCAAAGTCAGTAAAAAGCAAGGGGAACATAACACAGGAAGGGTGAAACTTCTCATGGGATCAGAGAAGGGGAGGGGGAGAGAAGAAGAAGTAGCGATGGGAGGATAAAGGAAGAAAATTAAGCAAAAACATAAAACCTTAGACTGTAGCATTAGAAGGAGTCACTATACCTGGGAACAAAGCGGCCCAATGACGGGGCTGACATACGAGCATTTCTAGTAGTTCTGTGGCGAGATCGGTCCCCATTATCCCTGCGGGAGGAATAAAGACTTTATTTACATTAATAAAGTGGAGATCAGTAATGTAAAGATTACCAATGCAGATGTCAGGAAGCGTAGGGCTATCAGGTCACGGCTATGAAGTGCCGCGCTACTGTATGGGAGCCTGGCTCTGCACCCTGGGGGGAAGCTTTGACCTGATACTGCTTAGGCTACATGTGCACATGGTTAAAGGATTTTACAGGATTAGAAAAATTGCCATGACTGCCTGTGTGTGGCCGGTTTTCTATTCGTTCTCTGTGAGGTTTCTGAATATTGTTCAGCAATGCTTAGAAGGCCCAATGAATGGCGTGCTGGCTGCATGTGTGATGTGCATTGTTCATTCCACATATAAATCAGATACAGGCCATTTTGCTCTCCCTGGCTTGGCTACATTGATTCCAATGCCCCAAAGTGGCACTTAAGCAGTTAAGGATGCACTGGAATATGGGAAAAGCTATTTCTGTTCACAAAGGATCTGCAGGTGCACAGACACAAAGATGATACTTCCTTCCTTCTGTAAAGAGACGGCAGCCACTGGGAGCTGCTGAGCCAGGAGAAAGGACTTTTCCTAAACTGTGTCAGCACCCTGCGGTCTACAGATCACAGCTCCTCTCCGACAGTACCCTGTGCAATGTTCTGACAGCAGAGGTCTCGTCTCCACTCATGTCTAAGAAGTGTGCAAAAAAATCACATATAAACGTGATCACAAGGGCTGCAACATGACTGCCGTCCACAACCAGTGGCCCAGCATTAAGAATAGCTCAAATTACAAAGGGAACTGACTACCAGGATCCTGGGGCTGGCTCAGGGCAGGTTAGGAACCCTGGGATTCTCTTAAAGGGGTTATCCAACGCTACAAAAACATGGCCACTTTTCCCCGGACTGTTGTCTCCAGTTTGGGTGGGGATGAGAAACACAGTCCCATTGAAGTAAATGGAGCTTAATTGCAAACCGCACCTGAACTGGAGACAAGAGAGGGGGAAAAGTGGTCATGTTTTTGTAGCACTGGATAACCCCTTTAAATCTTTCACCGTATATGCCATGAAAATCTCCTGACAAATACAGCAAACATATATGCCTAGCACCTACAAATGTCACCTGAACACATGGAAAAACCCAATGCCGCTCCCATCATGGGCTATAGACGGGCTTGGTGCGTACTCTGAACATGTCCAAAGTGGTAAGCATTGTCCTTTCATTAGGATTAAAGGGGTTATCCAGTGCTACAAAAACATGGCCACTTTCTTTCAGAGACAACACGACTGTCTCCAGTTCAGGTACGGTTTACAATTAAGCTCCATTCACTTCAATGTAACTGAGCAGCAAAAACCCACCCAATCTGGAGACAAGAGTGGTGCTGTCTCTGGAAGAAAGTGGCATTGTTCTTGTAGCGCTGGATAAACCCTTTAAGATTTGCACTGATGCTATGTGTTAGGGTGTCATTGGGCGAAAAATTGTTAGATCATTCAAGCAATAATTTTTCCCTGTTTGTTCATGTGTAGATGAGGCTAGAAAGATATGAGAGGCGCCCTAGGGCAATATCATAAAGGACATAGGCAGCAAAAATGGTAAGAGTACAACACCTGAGAACGCTATCAGTGGAGATAGAAGGGGGACGCAGCGCAGCCAGTCAGTCAGTCAGTCAGTCCAGGGTCCTAAGCCACAGGATCGAGGACGTGAGTAGGCAGGATAGTGTCACAGCCTCAGAACCAGTTACGGCGCTGACCGTCACCGGTCAAAGATCATATAAACAGTTTAATTGTCTCATTTTAGGGCCTTCAGGGGTGTAGACAATTAAACTACTGTTGCTTACATGATCTTTGACCTGTGCCGTTCAGCGCCCTAACTGGTCCTCCTCGCCCTGTCCTCGGTAAGTTCCAAGGCTGTGACACTATCCTGTGTTTGTTCATGTGTCGTTGATCTCATCTCTTGAGCTGACAATTAAATCGCCGTTAATCGTTTGCAAATCTTATGGTGTTTGTACACATGGTTATCATGATCATTCATATATGCACTAGACTAGTTTACGAACAATAATAACGATGATAACTAACGGCTATCGCTCTGTGTCTTAGGGTGAATGATTTCAGGTCATTCACAGAAGCACACGTTTGCGATGTTTGCTCCGATTAGCAGTAACCTAAAAAAAAAAAAAATAGATTTGTCTAATAGGACCCTTATACTATGATCTGTACATCCAATCCTAGTCTCTGGTTACTGAAAAAGAAAGATCAGTCTCTCTTTGTGGCTCCTATAAGCCGTGCTTTTATACAGGATATGCCATAAATGTCTGATAGATGTCCCACCTCTAGGATCCACACCCAAAACATAGGTTTACCTGCACTCAGTCTTAGTGATATGACTATAGGCAGAGATTGAACAAAGATGGCTGCTATTATGGTAGCAGTATAACTCCTCTAGAAATGATATAAGGAAATTACAGAAGCACACTGCAAACTCTGCTGTTTTAGTAACCTCTCCCCCTCTGTTCCTTCTTGACAGTGGCCTCACCAGACAGGACAGGGTCCTCAGTTTTGGAGAAGGGCACTGTCAGGTTACTGATTATAGATTAGGATTATGATTATAGAGAAACATCTCAATTTGTTATGAGTCTTAGTAGTTAATTCAGGTTGGACCTGCATCTATTAGACAAATATAACATACCTGTGAATATGCCTTAAAGTGTCACTGTCGGTTGAATTTTTTATGCAGAAGTCAATAGTACAGGCAATTTTAATAAACGTTGTAATTGGGTTTATTATCCGAAAAATGCATTTTTATTATGAAAAAGCAGTTTGAAGCTCTCCCCCCGCCTTCATGGTTCTCTTATGGGGAGGGGTTGAGAGAGATGAGGCAGCAAAACAGAACAACAAAGAGTTAATTTACAGCTACATCACGGCAATCTCCTCTGAAGTCAGCACTGACCTCTGAATAGCGACTTTCACACAGGTCCCACTGTGTAATCCTTTGTTCTCTGCTCTCTGCTGGCGACTAGATGTAAAAGAGTCGCGATTTCCTGATAATGAGCAGTGAATGAGAGAGGAGGGAGGGGGGGACCTAGGGAAAGTCTTTTTAAATGCAGATAATGGCATATTTGCCAAATAAACCCAATTACAAAGTTTCTTACAATCACCTGGACTATTGATTTCTGAAGGAAAAAATAAAAAATACGACAGTGACACTTTAACCCCTTAGTGACCGCCGATACGGCTTTCTACGGCGGTCACTAATGGGCCTTATTCTGCTGCCATCAGCTTTTTACGGCGATGGCAGAGAATAAGGCTGCGGGGCCGGGACGGCCCCCACCCCATCCCCCCGGCTACCGGAGGTAGCTGAGGGGTTGGGGCAGTGTGTGAGGTCCGTCCCGGCCCCCCCCCCTTACCGACGATCGCCGCTATTAACGTTATAGCGGCGGCCGTCGGTAAAGAGGATTACCGGTGCCGCCGCCACCTTTCATCTCCCCCCGCCGTGAATCTACGGCGGGGGGAGATGAAATAAGTGTATATCAGACCCCAGATCAGACCCCCCTAGTGCCCCGATAATTAACCCCCCTCCCCCGGCGGCCATCATTTCCAAGATGGCCGCCGCCATCGCTGTGAACCGACTAACGTCGGTTCACAGCGATTAAAAAGTTAAAATGAATGAAAGCCCCATGCTCTCCGCCACCGGAGGTAGCGGAGAGCATGGGGCAGTCATCGGGGACCCCCCTGTGGGGTCCCGGTACAAGCGATCAGCGGTATATACTATATACCGCTGATCGCTTGTACCATGTGCTCCCGGCACTTTTTATCCCCTGTCACCATAAATGATTGGTGACAGGGGATAAAAAGTGATGTCCCCCCACCCCCCAAGTCGCCCCCCACCCCCCCTGTCACCCCCGTCCCCGAGTCACCCTCCCTTCCCCATATACTCACCGGATCCACGGAGCTCCTTCCTCCTCGACGTCCTGGCTGGTTATGAAGTGCGCATGCGCTTCACAACCAGCCAAGCTCTGAAAATTTAAAGTGACAGAGACCAATTTGGTCTCTGTCACTGAACTATGATTACTGTGATAGAAAATATCACAGTAATCATAGTAATACAGTGAAAATGAATGTATAAAGTACAAAAAGTGACAAACATACAAAAAAATAAAACACACACTTTTTATTATAGTAATAAATGCAGTTTACTCCCAAATTACCCCTAACCCCTCCCCAGATTACCCGTAACCACCGCACGTTGCCCGTAACCACCGCACGTTGCCCGTAACCACCGCACGTTGCCCGTAACCACCGCACGTTGCCCGTAACCACCGCACGTTGCCCGTAACCACCGCACGTTGCCCGTAACCACCGCAAATTGCCAGTGACCCCCTCCAGATTGCCCGTAACCACCCCAAATTACATGTACCCACCCCAGGTTACCTATAAGCACTTCAGTTTATCAGTAACAATCCCAGATTGTCTGTAACCCTTCCAGGTCGCACATAACCCCCCAGGTTCCCCGTAATCATGCCAGATTACATGTAACCCCCCCCAGATTGCACGTAACCACCGCGCGTTGCCTCTGACCACGCCACGATGCCTCTGACCACGCCACGTCGCCTCTGACCACGCCACGTCGCCTCTGACCACGCCACGTCGCCTCTGACCACGCCACGTCGCCTCTGACCACGCCACGTCGCCTCTGACCACGCCACGTCGCCTCTGACCACGCCACGTCGCCTCTGACCACGCCACGTCGCCTCTGACCACGCCACGTCGCCTCTGACCACGCCACGTCGCCTCTGACCACGCCACGTCGCCTCTGACCACGCCACGTCGCCTCTGACCACGCCACGTCGCCTCTGACCACGCCACGTCGCCTCTGACCACGCCACGTCGCCTCTGACCACGCCACGTCGCCTCTGACCACGCCACGTCGCCTCTGACCACGCCACGTCGCCTCTGACCACGCCACGTCGCCTCTGACCACGCCACGTCGCCTCTGACCACGCCACGTCGCCTCTGACCACGCCACGTCGCCTCTGACCACCGCACGTCGCCTCTGACCACCGCACGTCGCCTCTGACCACCGCACGTCGCCTCTGACCACCGCACGTCGCCTCTGACCACCGCACGTCGCCTCTGACCACCGCACGTCGCCTCTGACCACCGCACGTCGCCTCTGACCACCGCACGTCGCCTCTGACCACCCCAAATTGCCAATGACCCCCTCCAGATTGCGGTGCCCATGTCAGATTACAGGTACCCACCCCAGATTGCCTATAAGAACTTCAGTTTATCCATAACCACCCCACATTGCCCGTAACCACCCCACGTTGCCCGTAACCACCCCAGATTGTCTGTAAGCACAGCAGGTTGCCCGTAACCAGCCCACGTTGCCTGTAACCACCCCAGATTGTCTGTAAGCACAGCAGGTTGCCCGTAACCAGCCCACGTTGCCTGTAACCACCCCAGATTGTCTGTAAGCACTGCAGGTTGCCCGTAACCACCCCACGTTGCCCGTATCCACCCCAGATTGTCTGTAAGCACTGCAGGTTGCCCGTAACCACCCCACGTTTCCCGTAACTATCCCAGATTGTCTGTAAGCACAGCAGGTTGCCCGTAACCAGCCCACGTTGCCCGTTACCAGCCCACGTTGCCCGTAACCAGCCCACGTTGCCCGTAACCAGCCCACGTTGCCCGTAACCAGCCCACGTTGCCCGTAACCAGCCCACGTTGCCCGTAACCAGCCCACGTTGCCCGTAACCAGCCCACGTTGCCCGTAACCAGCCCACGTTGCCTGTAACCAGCCCACGTTGCCTGTAACCAGCCCACGTTGCCTGTAACCACCCCACGTTGCCTGTAACCACCCCACGTTGCCTGTAACCACCCCACGTTGCCTGTAACCACCCCACGTTGCCTGTAACCACCCCACGTTGCCTGTAACCACCCCACGTTGCCTGTAACCACCCCACGTTGCCTGTAACCACCCCACGTTGCCGTAACCACAGCAGGTTGCCCGTGACCACCACACGTTGCCCGTGACCACCACACGATGCCCGTAACCACCCCGCGTTGCCTGTAACCACCCCACGTTGCCTGTAACCACAGCAGGTTGCCCGTGACCACCCCATGTTGTCCGTAACCACCCCAGATTACCTGTAACCACCTCAGGTTGCCCATAACCACCCCTGGTTGCCCGTAACCACCCCACATTACCTGTAATTTCATTTTTTTTATTTTATTTTAGTAACTGCGCTATTCTAATAACCATTACTAGCTGCGGTTTTGCTCCTGTAAATTGGCGCTCCTTCCCTTCTGAGCCCTGCTGTGTGCCCATACAGTGGTTTATGCCCACATATGAGGTACCTTTTTACTCAGGAGAACCTGCGTTACAGATTTTGGGGTGAATTTTCTCTCCTGTTCCTCGTCAAATTGAGAAATTTCAAACTAAACCAACATATTATTGGAAAAATTCGAGTTTTTCATTTTTACTGGCCAATTTTGAATACTTTCCTCTAATACCTGTGGGGTAAATATGGTCACCACACACCAAGATGAATTCTTTGAGGGGTGCTCTTTCCAAAATGTGGTGACTTTTGGGGGGAATCTATTCTGCTGACACTACAGGGGCTCTGCAAACGCACCTGGCGCTCAGAAACTTCTTCAGAAAAATCTGCACTGAAAATGCTAATTGGCGCTCCTTCCCTTCTGAGCCCGGCTGTGTGCCCATGCAGTGGTTTATGCCCACATATGGGGTACCATTCTACTCAGGAGAACCTGCTTTACATATATTGGGGTGACATTTCTCTCCTGTTCCTCGTGAAATTGAGAAATTTCAAACTAAAGGAACATATTATTGGAAAAATTCGAGTTTTTCATTTTTACTGTCTACTTTTGAATATTTTCCTCAAACACCTGTGGGGTCAAAATGCTCACCACACCCCAAAATAAATTCTTTGAGGGGTGCACTTTCCAAAATGGAGTGACTTATTGGGAGATTTTACTCTGTGGACACTACAGGGGCTCTGCAAACGCACCTGGCACTCGGAAACTTCTTCAGCAAAATCTGCATTGAAAAAGCTAATTGGCGCTCCTTCCCTTTTGAGCCCTCCTGTGTGCCCATACAGTGGTTTACGCCCACATATGGGGTACCATTGTACTCAGGAGAACCTGCGTTACAAATTTTGTGGTACTTTTTTCCTCTTGTTCCTCGTGAAATTGAGAAATTTCAAACTAAAAGAACATAATATTGGAAAAATTTGAGTTTTTCATTTTTACTGTCTACTTTTGAATACTTTCCTCTAATACCTGTGGGGTCAAAATGGTCACCACACACCAAGATGAATACTTTGAGGGGTGCACTTTCCAAAATGGAGTGACTTATGGGGGGGTTTTCTCTCTGCTGACACTACAGGGGCACTACAAATGCACCTGGCGCTCAGAAACTTCTTCAGCAAAATCTGCATTGGAAAAGCTAATTGGCGCTCCCTTCCTTCTGAGCCCTGCTGTGTGCCCATACAGTGGTTTACGCCCACATATGGGGTACCGTTGTACTCAAGAGAACCTGCATTACAAATTTTGGGGTGCTTTTTGTCTCATATTCCTTTTGAAAATGAGAAACTTTAATCTAAACGTATATATTATTGGAAAATTTAAATTTTCAATTTTTTTACTGCCTAATTGTGAATACTTTCCTCCAGCCCCTGTAGGGTTAAAATGCTCATTATACCCCTAGATTAATTCTTTAAGGTGTGTAGTTTCCAAAATGGGGTCACTTATGGGGGTTTTCAGGATACCAGACTTCTAAATCCATTTAAAAAAAGAACTGGTCCCTAAAAAAATCAGTTTCACGAAAATGTGATAATTTGCTGATAAATTTCTAAGCCCCATAACACCCTAAAAAAGTAAAATATGTTTACCAAATTATGCCAGAATAAAGAAGACATATTGGTAATGTGACTTAGTAACTAATTTATGTGCTACGACTTTCTTTTTTTAGAAGCAGAGAATTTCAAAGTTCATAAAATGCAAATTTTTTAAATTTTTCATGATATTTTGATGTTTTTCACAAAAAACACACAAAGTAGTGACCAAATTTTGCCACTAACATAAAGTGCCATATGTCACGAAAAAACAATCTCAGAATCGCTAGCATACGTTAAAGCATCACTGAGCTATAAGAGCATAAAGTGAGACAGGTCAGATTTTGAAAAATTAGCCTGGTCATTAAGGCCCAAACTAGCTGCAGCACAAAGGGGTTAAAGTATATTTGTTACATTAATAAACACTTGAGATGTTAAAAGTATTGATCTGTCCGGCTGTTTAGACCTTGACCAATCACTAGGGCGAGCAAGGAGAGAAATGCATGGCTAAGACAGTCCCATAGACTTGCATTATAAGACCATCTTGGCCAGGTGGGTACAAAGCCAGAAGAGAACCATGCACCATTCCCGGCTCTATCTAGCAATCAGTTGCAGTACGGCTCTATTTGAGGAGATCCAGCGGTTGTAAAATCTTACAAGTGAAGCTCAATGGGGGGGGGGGACTAAATACTGTACGTTCTCATTCAGATGGACGAAAACTGTTTCTCTAGCGCCACCTATAGGTAGCTACCCCCTGTAAGTTAATGTCAGAGCTATAAAAGGGCCTTGAAACACATCTAAGCCTGACCCTATATTAAATTACTGACAGCCATATTTCCCGTTCCTGCCCCCACACACAAACATTAGGCATGGCCGAACGTTCATGCACTTTCAATGGAGAGAGGAGAGGCAAGTCACCGACAGTCTCTTGTCTCAAATACCTAATAAGAACAGACAGCTGAAATTCGACATGCGTGACCCTTCTCTCCCCCAGAATTATCATTTGTCAGGTTGGCGTTAGGAAACAGAGATACACTTTAACCCCTAGACGACCCTGGGCGTATAGTTACGCCATGGAAGTCTGTCCCCAGACGACCTAGGGCGTAACTGTACGCCCAGGGCATTCCGCGGCTGCAGGGGTTAATACGACCATATAAAGTAAAGATGGCTGCTGATTATGTCAGCAGCTATCTTTTGCTTACCTGCACCCGCGGAATCGCGTCCCCCACGCCATCACGATCGCTGTGATTGGCTGCCCTTAATTTAACAGCCAATCACAGCGATTCTGATGCATTGTGGGCCGATAGGACGTTGATAAACCGTGATTGGTGCTGTCTCTGACAGCACCAATCACGGTTATACCTGGGGCCGTGTCCCACGTGACCCCCGCCCCCCGATCGCCCGGATTGGCTGTTTGCCGGTAACCGGCCAATCACGGGCGAGGCGGGCAATCTAAAATATTGATCCCTCCCTGCTCGCCCTCCTTTTCGTCAGGATCGGCGAGCAGAGAGGGTGTACGTGAGTCCCGTGTGCCCCGTTGCTCCCCCGGTACTGCACCGTTGCCCTCAGCAGGGAGATCGTGTTAGCAGCACACTCTGTGCTGCTACCACTCCCCCTGCTTGTGATCCGCCCCCTTCCTTGTGACATCCGCCCCCACCTCCTCCCTTGTGCCATCCACCCTCACCTCCTCCCTTGGGCCATCCGCCTTCACCTCCTCCCTTGGGCCATCCGCCTTCACCTCCTCCCTTGGGCCATCCGCCTTCACCTCCTCCCTTGGGCCATCCGCCCTCACCTCCTCCCTTGGGCCATCCGCCCTCACCTCCTCCCTTGCGCCATCCGCCCTCACCTCCTCCCTTGCGCCATCCACCCCCACCTCCTCCCTTGTGCCATCAGCCCCCACCTCCTCCCTTGTGCCATCTGCTCCAACCTTTGTGCCATCTGTCCCCCTGTGCCATCTGTCCCCCTGTGCCATCTGTCCCCCTGTGCCATCCGCCCCGTGACATCCGCCTCCTTCATCCTCAGTCAGCCTTTCCCCGTCATCCTCCCCTCCCTCCCCCCCCCCAGTCATCCTCCTCTCCCCCCCGTCATCCTCCTCTTTACCCCCCCCTGTCATCCTCCTCTTCTCCCCCCTGTCATCCTCCTCTTCTCCCCCCTGTCATCCTCCTCTTCTCCCCCCTGTCATCCTCCTCTTCTCCCCCCTGTCATCCTCCTCTTCTCCCCCCTGTCATCCTCCTCTTCTCCCCCCTGCCATCCTCCTCTTCTCCCCCCTGCCATCCTCCTCTTCTCCCCCCTGCCATCCTCCTCTTCTCCCCTGTGCCCTCCCACTGTTGCTCCCCCCCCCATCTGTGCCAGCCTCGTTGGTGGCATAGTGCAGAGTGATCAGCCAGCAGTGCCCTCTGTGTGCTGCCTGGCCGATCCCCTGAAATTTCTGACTGCGCAGCAGCAACAGTAGTTCTACTGCTGCTGCTGCTCCTGTCTCTCTTGTTCTGATTAGTCATCACTGATCAGCAACAAGTGGGCACAGTTTTTTTTTTTGCAGCGGTCCCCCTGCCACTCTTTGCCCCCCTCAGACCGTTCCTCCGCGCCACCCCCTCACCTGCCCACCTCACTTTCCCACCCCTGTGCAAGCCTCTCCCCTTGAGTCTCTTTGCCCACTCAGACCGTTCCTCTGCCACCCTTCCCCTCACCTGCCCACCCCTGTGCCAGCCTCTCCCCCTGACTCTCTGCCCACTCAGACAGTTTTTCCGCCACCCACCCCCACACCTGCCCACCCCTCTGCCATCCCCCTGTCTCTCTTGTTCTGATCAGTGACTAATCACTGATCAGCAACAAGTTTCTTTTCATCTGAAAAGTTAAAAGTGTAAAAAAAAACACACACACTACACAAATAAAGCTTACTGATTTACATAATCCCCCATATCTAAATCTTAAAAAAAAACCACAGATCGTCTGTATTCGGCTGAAGAGGCATATGCTCTTATTGCCTCTGACACCGAAACAGCCAGTGAGGGAGAAGAGGAAGATCCTACTTTCCTTGTTTCGACTTCCTCCTCCTCCTGTTCATCATTTAGTGATGATGAGACCCCAAGGCGCCGAAGGCGTCCAAGGCGAACGCCTCGGGCAGCCTACCCCGGATCTTCACCCCAGTGACCCCATACAAGTGAGCCCATCTGGACCCCAGCCCCCCCCCCCCCCCTCAAAATTTTGAGCCAGATTCCCGATTTTGTGGGACAATCAGGAATTCAATTTGACCCCTCAGGCTTCACTGAAATAGACTTTTTAAACTCTTTTTCAGTGAAGAACTGATAAGTCTGATGGTCGTGCAAACTAATTTGTACGCCCAGCAGTTTCTGGCTCAGCACCCCGTCTCCTCTTTTTCGGGATCCCACAGCTGGACCCCAGTTGATGCAGCAGAAATTACGACGTTTTGGGGTCTTCTGCTGCACATGGGGCTAGTTAAAAAAACCCGAATTAGGCAGTATTGGAGTGTGGATATTTTATATAACACTCCAATACACCGGATGGCCATGACAAAGGCATCGCTTTGAGGCCATCCTTAAATTCCTGCATTACAACGATAATGCAAGGTGCCCCCCCGGGATGATCCCTCTTATGACCGCCTACACAAAATTAGGGCGGTCATTGATCACCTTGCGGCCAAATTTTCGGAGGTATATATCCCAGGGAAATATATCTCCATTGACGAATCCCTTGTCAGCTTCAAGAGGAGAGTCCATTTTCGCCAGTACCTGCCAAGTGAGAGGGCAAGGTACGGCATCAAACTCTACAAACTCTGTGAGAGTACCTCAGGGTACACTCACAGATTTAGAGTTTATGAAGGGAGGGACACCCACATCCAACCTCCAGAATGTCCCCCCACTCTGGGAGTTAGTGGGAAGCTTGTATGGGAACTGATGTTCCCACTACTGGATAAAGGTTACCACCTCTACGTGGATAACTTTTATACCAGTCTCGCTCTTTTCAAATCCCTCAGAGCCCAAACTACTGTAGCTTGCGGCACTGTGAGGAAAAAACCAGAGAGGTCTCCCGAGTCACCCTGTGGCAGAAGTACTGCCACGGGGTGTCTTCAAGGCCCATTGTAGCGACAACCTGGTATTAGTCAAATATAAGGACAAACGCAATGTCCTTATTTTGACTACTATCCATGGTCCTAGCACGACCCCTGTCCCTGACCGCGGTACCACCGCAGTAGCACTCAAACCCAATTGTATTTTGGACTACAATCGGTATATGGGAGGAGTTGATCTTTCAGATCAAGTCCTCAAGCCATATAGTGCTCTGCGAAAAACAAACATCTGGTACAAGAAGTTAGCCGTGCACATGGTCCAAACGGCAATGTACAACGCTTTTGTACCGTTGTGCCGGCCACCCTGGGAAATACCTCCAGTTTCAGGAGGCAGTTGTCAAGGCCCTGATGTTTTGTGGAGGAGAAGGAGGAGGGCCTAGTACTTCTGCAGCTGCAACTGAAGGTCCCCGTATCGTGCCAGGACAGCACTTTCCTGGTGAAGTACCTCACACTGGCAAGAAGGGCAAAAGCCAGAAAAAGTGTTGTGTGTGCTACAAAAGGGGGTTTAGAAAGGAAACGTGTTATCAGTGTGATACCTGTCCTGATAAACCTGGCCTCTGCATGAAAGAATGCTTCAAGACGTACCATACGTCTATGGAGTATTAATTCCCAATCTTCAAAATTCCCAAATTTGTCCTTTCCAATTCAGGTCACTGGCCACTAGAGATGAGCGGACCGTCGGACTTTAGGTCGCTCTCTCGTCATGCCTGTGATCCCGGCTGCATAGTTGCGCTCCCGCGAATATGCGGGCAGGATATTCCAGGGAATTCAACATTCCTGGCCACATATTCCCGGGAGCGCAACTATGCAACCGGGATCACAGGCATCACGAGAGAGCGCCGATGCCATCGGACCAAAAGTCCGAACAGTTCTCTCATCTCTACTGGCCACATGTATGGTTTATTTTTATTTTATTTTTTTTTATATAGGGGACATAGGGTCCATTTACACGGAAAGATTATCTGCCAAAGATTTTATGCCAAAGCCAGGAATGGATGTGAAAGAGGAGAAATATCAGGCTTTCCTTTACGACCTGATCTCTGTTTATAGTCTGTTTCCAGCTTTGGAAAGGAAAGTCTGAGATTTCTCCTCTTTCAAATCCATTCCTGGCTTTGGTTTAAAATCTTTGGCAGATAATCTGTCAAATAATCTGTCTGTGTAAATGGACCCATACACAGCATAATTAGTGGAGGGCAGACTTTCCATGTCGGCATCACATGCCGATGTGGAAAGTCATACTGGCCTGACAGTTGAGCTTCTATGTTTCAACTGTCAGCCAATGGCGTGCCTATCTCCTAATGTAGACCTCAAATACACATAACCTTACAATTAGAGCCACATTTTGTTTCAGTTTTTTCTAGAAGGAACATACACGGCATAATTTGGGCATGTTCACATTGAGCAAAAACGGGGGAATTCCAAAGCGGAGCTCCACTTGCCTCAGTGTCAAACAGTGTGTGTATGGGAGGGCTCGCACGTCTCCGCTCAAAGAATTTACATATCAGTTCTTTGAGCGGAGGCGTGCAAGCCCTCCCATAGACACACTGGTTTACACTGGGGCAGGTGGAATTCCATGGTGGAGACCTCCGCAGTGGAATTCCAACAATTTTGCTCGGTGTGAACACACCCTTAGGGCCAGTTCACAATGAGTAAACACGGTGTAAATCCCACCGTGCTCAGTGTGCTGCTGTAAGTGAATGAGAGGGCACACGCTAGTTTGAGCGGAGAGGACAGGGAGCGGACCGGCGAGCACCCTCTCATTCACTGACAGCAGCACACTGAGCACGGCGGAGAGGTCCACCACGGAATAACGCTGTGTTTACTCAGTGTGAACTGGCCCTTTAGTGGAGGGCAGACTTTCCATGACGGCATCAAATACCGACGTGGAGAGTCATACTGGTCTTACAGTTGAGCAGTGTGAAAATTGGCATTTCTAATTTTCAACCACTGCAGCACATTCAGTCCAGGAAAATACATTTTTGAAATGCTCATGCACCCTACACCTCCTAAATACATTTCTTGGGTGGTGTAGTTTCTGTAATGGCATCCTTTTGCTTGGGCATTTTTCTATTTATTTTCCCGAGAATGTCTGCGACTGTCAGCCAACTATGTGCATGTCTAATTTATTTTTCTCTTTTAACCCTACCTATGTGCCTGTCACCAGTGAGGTCCATGTAGCATGAGGGCTCAAAAGGGCATTCTGGCCTCAAAAGGGCACTCTGTCCTTTTGGAGGCTTGTCCTGTGCCCACATAGCAATTCATTTCCACACCTATATGCAAAGTGGATACCCACCCCCCCACACAAGTTGGGTCCATATGCTTGTTAAATTCCTTGAGGGGTGTAGTTTCCATAATGATGTCACTTGTGGGGCATATCTACTGTCCGGGTAACCTGGGGGCTTTGTTAATTTAACATGGCTTCAATCATCCTTTCCGGCCTCAAGAGGGCACTCTGTCCTTTTGGAGGCTTGTCCTGTGTCCATGTAGTAATGTATGTCCACTTGTGGGGTATTTCCCCCTTCGGCGGAAATTGCTCTGCTCATTCCCCCTCCACCCCACTTCTAACCCTTTGTGAAAATGAAAGATTCCAGGCTAGACCAACCTTTTAGTCTTAAAAATTTTATTTTTTATACTAAAATGTTGGTCTAGCCTAGAATCTTTCATTTTCTCAGAGGGTTAGAAGAAAAAAATACCCACTAAACATGTAGAGAATTTGCCCCAGAGTACGGAAATACCCCACATGTGGACTTAAAGTGCCAAGCGGGTGCAAGGAAAGCCTCCAAAGGGAAGGAGCACTGTTTCGGAAGCTGGATTTTGTGATAATGGAGGACGGACACCATGTTGACTTTACAAAGCGCCTGTGCTGCCAAAACAGTGGAAAATACCCAAAAGTGACCCCATTATGGAAAGTACACCCCTCAAGGAATCTAACAAGGGGTGTAGTAAGCATATGGACCCCACTGGTGGAAGGCACATAGGTGGAACAATATGCTGGGAAAATAAAAAAATTCTTTTTTTAATTTTTAAAACCCATTGTTCCACATTGTGCCTGCCACCAGTGGGGTCCATATGCGCACTACACCGCTTGTTACGTTCCTTAAGGGGTGTAGTTTCCATAATGGGGTCACTTGGGGGGGGGGGGGTTCTACTGTTTTGGCAGCACTGGGCATTTGTAAAGGCAACAAGGCCTCCGTCCTCCAATCTGGCCAAATTCAGCTTCCAAAATCCAAACGGCGCTCCTTCCCTTTGGAGGCTTTCCTAGCGCCCACTTGGTATTTCACGTCCACATGTGGGCTGTTTCCGCACACGTGGGGAATTGCTCGACATGTTTAGCAGGTTTTTTTCTTTTTTAACCCCTTGTGTAAATTAAAAAATCAAGGCTAGACTAACTTTTTGGTGAAAAAAAAAAAAAAAAAGAAGTAATTTTTCATTTTCTTAGCAGATTGTGCCTGCCACCAATAGGGTCCATATGCTCACTACACCCCTTGTTACGTTCCTTGAGGGGTGTAGTTTCCATAATGGGGTCACTTGTGGGGGGTTTCTACTGTTTTGGCAGCACTGGGCCTTTGTAAAGGCAACATGGCCTCCGTCCTCCAATCTAGCCAAATCCAGCTTCCAAAATCCAAACGGCGCTCCTTCCCTTTGGAGGCTTTCCTAGCGCCCACTTGGCATTTCACGTCCACATGTGGGGTATTTCCATACTCGTGGGGAATTGCTCGACATGTCTAGCATGTTTTTTTCTTTTTTAACCCCTTGTGTAATTGAAAAAAATCAAGGCTAGACTAACTTTTAGGTGAAAAAAAAAGTAATTTTTCATTTTCTTTTTGGCCTCAGTCCTCCAATCTGGCAAATTCAGCTTCCAAAATCCAAACAGCCCTCCTTCCCTTTGGAGGCTTTCCTAGCGCCCGCTTGGCACTTTATGTCCACATGTGGGGTATTTCTCTAAACTGCAGAAACAGGGCAATAAATTTTGTGGTGCATTGCTCTGGTAATAGGTTTTCTATTATGAGAGAAATTGGATTCCAATATAATTTGTGCACAAAAAATTAAAATTTTCAATTTTCTTACACATTTAGCTTTTATTTCTGTGACTCAACTAAAGAGTTAAAAAACTTTTTGGGAGTGATTTTGAACAGTTTAGGGGGTGCAGTTTCTGAAATGGGGTGATTTGTGGGGGGTTATTACATACAATTCCCTTAAATTCACTTCAAACCTCAACTGGTCCCTACCAAAATCTGATTTTGAAATTTTCTCGAAAATTTGGGAAATTGTTGCTAAACTTTTAAGCTTTCTAGTGTTTTAAAAAATTGAAAGCAAGTTTAAAAAATGCTGCCAACATAAAGTAGACATATTGTTAATGTTATTTAGTGTCTTATTTATGTGGTATAACTATTTTCCTTACAGGCAGAATATTTTAAAGTTAGAAAAATGAAAATTTTCTCAATTTCTCACATTATTTTGTGATTTTTCATAAGTATTCGCTATAAATATCCGCTCAAATTTACCAGTAATATAAAGTAGAATATGTCACGAGAAAACAATCTCAGAATCAGTAGGATATGTAAAAGCATCTAGACATTATTGATGGATAAAGTGAAACAGGTCAAATTCACAAAATTTGGCCTGGTCCACTGGGTCATTTTGGGCTTGGTCCTCAAAGGGTTAAAAAGCCATCTGGTCAGTAATTTTAGCAAACTTTTGACTAAAGGAGATAGGTTAAACCACAACATCCATCTGTGGTGAGAAGCCCCTAGTTATGCTGTAAGGGCCCTATTAAGTGGCCCGATGACTTTCTGTAAGTGAGCGCTGATCTCCTAGATTGGCGCTCGCTTACTGAGACCATACAATGCCTGATAATCGGGCAGCAAGGGCTGCATGGTAATTGTTAACAATGTCTGTGCAGCCCTTGTTGTTTTTTTTGTTTTTTTAACAACAACTTCTACATACCTGTCCACTCTCCCTGCCGTCCTGCTAGCTTCGACCTGCTCCTGGCACTGCGTGAAATCACAGGCCGCTCAGCCAATCCCCCGGAACAGTGCCTCGGCGCGGTCCCGGTGATTGGCTGAGCAGCCAGTCACTTCAGACAGTTGCAGAAGCGGGTGAAAGTTAGAAGGACGTCAGGGAGCGAGGACAGGTGTGTAACAGTTTATTTATGTTGGTTTTTTACACAGTCACGTGCACAATGATATTACACGTAGCGATGCACGTCAGATGATTTTAGGTCTGGACTTAAACGATCAGCCGATGATCATTGTCTCTATTATACAGAACGATAATCGTCCCGTTTCGGCCGAATATAGCTGCGTGTAATAGGGCCCTAAGGCTCTTCTATGGGTCAGACACAGGAAGTTGCAGGGTAGTTACCTATAAGTGTCACCAGTCTGACAGCTTTCTCCCTTCTATGTATATATGTGGAAGATGAACAGGGGAAAAAAAAAACAAAAACAATTGTGTGCGTAGAAACGTTTCATGCCTGAAAAAGGCTTCATATCTGAGAGCTAAAACGTTGCATATTTTTGTAGGCAATGTAGAGATGTTGTCCACCAAAGAGTCGACTCTGCTGCTGCTTGTAACCTGGATAGGGTGATATTTATTTTGCCATATCGCATACAAAAATTTGTGACGTCTCGGGTCTCAGATACTGAGCCCTTTTCAAGCATGAAACGCATATATTATACATAAGTGTTTGGATTTATTTATTTTTTTTTGGCGAAAAAATGTAAGGGCAAGGGCTTAATTTCTGGGTAGCTCTTATTTTTTTTAGAGAAGTATGCCCTTACACTGTAGCGTATGTCCCACTGTTAGGTTCCCACATTGTAAGTTCCCCTGTAGTTGGGCATCCATACTGAATACCTCCCCCCTCTGTAGTTCTTCCTCCATACTGTATACCTGCCTTCCTCCATACATTATACCTCCCCCTGTAGTTTTTTTACCCACACTGTATACATTTTCTCTCTGCAGTAAGCCCCTGCATACTTATACACCCCCCCTCCATCCCCCATATCCAATGTGCCCAACTGTGCACCTTCTTACCACTCCCCTGCAGCTTGTGTTGAGTAGGTGGGGCGGGGCATAACAAGGCTGGCACTAATTGGCTGATGCTGAGCCTCCCAATGGCAGGGATCTGGTCAGCTGACTATGACTTATTTTTACAGCAGGCCTTATATTTCAAGCTTAATCCAAAAAGCCTGCAAAATGAAGCTAACTCTTAATTTCAGGGTAGGTCTTTGTGTGTGTGTGTGTGTGTAATAAACATACACACATATACATATATTTATGTGTGTGTAATATATATATATATACATATATACATACATACATACATACACACACACACATATATACATACATACACACACACACATACATACATACCCAATATATCTATACACTAGTATAAATCCCCAAGTTCCAGCGGCAGATAAGGGCTGTGAAGTTAGCTTTTATTGCCTTTATTTCTCAGATTACCGGAACCAATCAGCATCAGGTAGCGGGATGCGGCGCTGGGCGCACAAGTGATAAATTTATGCCCTGTTTACAGCACTGATAAAATATATAAAAGCTTCTTTTTTTTCTTTCACTGAAACTCAGAGAACTGGCAGTGGATATGGAGAAGAGCTTCAGGATAAAAGAATTTGATTATTTCATGTGTCCCTATTATATCAGGATTACAGATTACATGAGACGCGATGCATGCTGAGGGTTGAATATATAAATAAAAAGGAGCCAGCGCACTCATTTGTTAGGGAATTTCAGTGGCCCCACAGAATTTCTATTATGCGACAACCTATTTAGAAGTTGGGAATAATTGTGCTGGCTTCAATACATACATTGTGTTCCTGTTGGGTAAATGATGGGAGAGAAGAATGATATGTGTATCAGCGTGGTAAACAAGAGAAGGCCCTTACTCAAATTCCTCAAACTCCAGGTCTCCGGTCTCCACAGCCCCTTGTCCCTCGCTGGAGGAAGGTGCAGTGGCGGAGGAGCGGAGGCGGTTCTGCTGGTACCGCATTGAGCGTTGCCGGATGCTGTCTCTCCGAGAAAGGTACTGGATCATCCTTTGTGCGTAATAAGCGGCTGGTGATAACCTGCAGAGAGAAGGGAAACATAGTCAGTACAAATACATACAATGGCATATACAGATCCAGCAGGAAGGTACAGAATCTATAGGACCTGCAGGATGTATGGCAGGAGCTGCTTCTCTAGTATAAGCAGCCTTCTAGCTCACCCACTATCACCCTGGGCCATAGAGTTATTAGCAGCAGGAGAGCAAGTGATCCCCAACATACTGCTCCTGACTAGGTAAGCCTGGCAGTAAGTGCTCACTGCAGTGCCCCCACAGGGTGAATTAGACAGGCACTGTCACATTTTTATTTTTTTAAAGGGGTTGTGATCACAAGTAGTGCAATATGCTCTCTGTATATTTTTTTTTCAAGTTTTATATTTAAATCAAGTTTAAATCCATGTTGTACATATGGCCACTAGGTGTCTCCCTTCACTGCATACAGCTGCTGCGCGTCCACATTCCGTAGCAGAAAATCCTGGGGGTGCTCGCATTGTATGGTCAGCTCTCCTGTCACACAGCACCACAACCTCTGTAACCACACAGTGACATTATGCTATGGGTCTCCAAACTGCGGCCCTCCAGCTGTTGCGAAACCACAATTCCCATTATGCCTGGATAGCTAAAGCTTTGGTTTTGGCTGTCCAGGCATGATGGGAAATGTAGATTTGCAACAGCTGGAGGGCCGCAGTTTGGAGACCCATGCATTATACTGACTGAATTGTTGCATAACCAAAAGTATTGTCAAGTAAGCTGCATAGCTGTTAATAATATACTTAGCCCTAAGCTAATGGCCCTATTACACGAAGCAATTATCGGCCGTATTTGGCCTTGTGTAATAAAAGGCAGTGATCACTGTCTTTCAACATGTTAAAAGACAAACAAGTTGGAGAGCAACGATCTGCTGCTGTCGCACCGTGAAATGGGAGCAGGGGCAGCAGACCTTAAGATGGATCCGGAAAGCCCCCTGCAGCTCC
The DNA here is from genome assembly GCF_027789765.1 of Dendropsophus ebraccatus. NCBI lineage: Eukaryota > Metazoa > Chordata > Amphibia > Anura > Hylidae > Dendropsophus > Dendropsophus ebraccatus. The sequence goes on from NC_091457.1 coordinate 28,556,542, forward strand.
CCACACTTACCCACTCACTGTTGGTGAGTGTAATAGCGCCGTCAGCGAGCGAGGAACAAGGAGCAAGCGATCGCTTACCCGACAGGCTGGCGCTCGCTTGCTCCCGAAGATTTTCCAATGTAAATGGGGCTTAATGGTGCGTTTACACGGAATCGAACAATTAACGATTTTGAAGTAACTGTGTTTTTTATAACGATCAGTGTTTAAAAGGAACGATATATCGTTTAAAAAAAATCATTAATGCGATCGTTTTTAAGATCGCTTAAGCCTATCTCACACACCGGGTGAATCTGTGAAAGACCGTTTAGCGATCTGCGAATTAAGCGAACGACCAACAACGATTTAAGAACATGTTGAGAGATCAGAATGAACGATTTCTCGCTCGTCGCTTGATCGTTCAAATGCATTCGTTATAGCGAAAATTTAACCGATAATCGTTCCGTGTAAACGCCCATAGATAAGGTAATTGCCCCCTAATGATAAGCAACCTGCATGATGAACAGGTGTCTTTCTTTGTGTGAGTATGCAAAGGACTGGGGCTTCCTTTTTTCAGACAGAGACAAGACCAAATATCTGCACAAAAGGAAGCATGGACCCCAGTTTGGCCAGGTGTATAACAGACTTAAGGTTGTATTCACTTTTCCCCTCTCACAGGATAGGGAAAAAAGGTAGGAGATCGTGTTGGCTCTGTTATGAATAGAGCCGTGGGTCCGGCACATGACCCATGGCTCTATTCGTTCCTATGGAGTGTTGGAAAGAGCCGAGTGCAATGGAAGAGCAATGTACTCGGCTCTTTCCGACGATCCTCTGGATAGGGGAAAAACTAAATTTTCCCCGCAATACACAGTTACACGTAGAAATCTTGAAAAATATATAAAAATAAGAGGCAGGCTGCCCGACAAATAAGGATCCTGAAGAGGCGCGTCCCACCAAAGCAAACTTACCTATCCTCGTGCCTCGTAGGGTCGCTCCAGGGTCCTGCTCATAGCCACTGGTGACCTGCAACTCTCCTAGCTACATCACCACCTACTGGGCCGAGTGATTGTTCGCTCTGCCAATCAGTGATTGGGGCGGGACACTGCGGACAGGCAGTGATGTTGAATCTAGGAGAGCCTGGTAAGTGGCTTACCTTATTTCTAGCTGAAGATGAAATCCGGCAGCTGTCAACGAGACCGCAGATCGGCACAACAAAGGAACGGGGACGGGTGATTTTACTTATTTTCCTGCACTCCCCTGCCGTTTTTCAGTTTGGTGGGACTTCCTGTAACTCAGTATTTTTTAAAAGTGTATATGAAAACTGATCTTCTAATGGGTTCTCATTCACATATCACCACTACTGACTGCTATTCTACTGCTATAGAGATAGTGTATGCGCACCTTCAATACAGGAACATAGCTGTAAAGTAATGGAAACAAAAGGCCTTACCTGGCTGGATCAGGGTAAATGGGATGCTCTCGGGATCCAGTGCCATCATAGCGGGACAGGGAGATCAGGGAGGACTCCAGAAGCCTCCTACAAGAGACCAGACAAGTGATTACTCCATAATATCCATAAGCAACATCTTATTCCTGTAAATCACTCACACTTTCCTAAAGCATTGTTACAATGTTGGACCGTATTGCTCCTTTCCTTGCCCAATCTTACCCCATAGCAAAGTAGAATATGGGGCAGGTTAACCAAAAACACGGTGATGTCCTACCATCAAGTCCATGTACACGTCACAGCAACTACTGTTGTCTTTGTAGCCCCCTTCTTCCCATGCCTTGTGTAGCGGAGGAGAGAGAGGATCTGCAGAACGCCAGGGATCGATGAGGATTAAAAGGGGTTATCAAGGAATAGAAAAGCAGCACCACCCGTGTCCTCAGGTTGTGTGTGATATTACAATTCATCTCCATTCACTCCAATAGAATGGGGTGAAAAAGTGCATACAAACTGAGGACAAGAGAGGTGCTGCTTCAGGAATAAAAGGGTGAAGTTACTTCTGCAAAACTACAACTCCCAGCATACCAACACAAGTTCCAGCTTTCCAGTCGTGTTCTGAGTTGTGGTTTTGATGGCAGACACTGCTCTACTACTAATGTTAGTAGGCACTATGATGTAGGATGATAGCCTTGGGGACACTGATGATATCGGAGCTTGCCAGGACATACAGTATCCCTATGCCAGCAGCCAACTCATTCTAGTGAATAGGTAGATTCTTGGATGACAAGATGGGACCGGCTGGCTCTACATTGCTCCAGTTGACTGGCCGCCTCAGGCTCATTCATTCAATAGTGAATCCAAATTGGAAGAACCATCAGGCAAACAGTTTTGGCCAAAAAAACTATGTGAAACATGAGGATAATGAACAAGCGTTGGCCGCACTCCCAACGGGCCAAATGAAAGCTGAATAACGTCATAAAGAGCGAGACAGAGCCCGGATATACTGCCCTCCGCGGGTTACACTGTAATACTGAGCATAACACTCTGATTATATATCGGCTATGGCCATAGATACGTCTCTACAAGGGTTTACTAATCTTGGTCAGTAATAGTCTTTGCTCAGGCGTCCTCCGGGTCATGTCCCCCACATATAGTACCTCAAATCACCTGTCAGCAGCTTCCCGCTATACTGACGCCTCCCAGGGTGCATTGCACAAAATACTGTATATAGACATTTACAGATTTTATTAGGCGGCATTAGGCTGTGCAGCCATACAATAGTGTTATATACAGCAATACATCGCTCCCCATTGGAACTGGCAGTAATGTCACTAGATATGCAATGTAAGTGGCTTTATGGATCTGGGAACGCTTGTGTGTTAGAGCATAGAGACAACAGATATTTAATATACACAAGGAAGAATTGGTCTCATCCACATATGTACTTTAAAGTCTGGGTGGTAATAGTATCCCCGTTGTAAACGAACAAATATGCACACCTTTACAGCACGGCCCCCACCAGTGCAATGGGCACTACTAATCCTTAACACTTCCCTCCATGTGATCTAGAACAGTGCTGTATTTCACTTACCAAAAAATACTCCTTACGCCACAAGAAAGCCCTAACATCTTGGCCACTAGGTGTCCCACTTCTCTTTACACTCATGTCCACTGCCTGCTGTTAAGGAAATTCTGTCTCTAGCAGACACAGATAGTGCCCTCTGGAGCTAGATGGTGCTCTGTGCAGGTGTGTGCATGCATCCTGACCATGTTTACCACCTCCAGAGGCTTCCCTCTCATCTCTCAACACCCATAATGTACTGGACACCGGTCCCTTGTAGAACTGATCAGCAGGTCACTGCTAAGAGCAGGACTGTTTTTGTGATGTAACCCCATCTTTGTTCCTCAGCCTTGTGTATCCGCAGCCAGTGCATCAATAACCTGCTTCCCCTCAACCCCTACTGTTTAATACTATGTCTAGGCATAACAGAGGAATAGGTGCTGTCCTGTGATTGGTCAGACAAGTAATGGAAAGTAGGAACCTAAATGTGTACTGTTAACCAATAACCCTGCATGGCGACTGTCATCCATGCAGAAAACCTCAGAAAATATCCCAGCAAAAAAAATTCTGGCAAATCATAGCAAGCTACCCCTCCACATGTGCAGTGAGTTTTTAATATGTCTACTAACCGACCGCTATCCAGCTGCTGCAAAACTACAACTCCCTGTATGCCCCAACAGCTGCAGTTTCCCAGTGCATGCTGGGAGATGTAGTTTCACAATAAACTAGAGAGCCACAGGTTAAGGATCATCGGAGCAGATGCAGATCTGAGGCTTGCAGTCAGGGTATGCTGGGAGTTGTAATTTTGCAACCATAAAATCAAGAGGTTGGGGGATCACCGGACTACAACTCCTTCAGCAGAATTGGAGTTACCATATTGTGGGCAACTTGTGAAAATCATTGCAATTACATAAGGAAACTATGAGAATATGCAACCAGGAGGAATCGTGCATAGAGATGAGCGAACCTGGAGCATGCTCGAGTCCATCCTAACCAGAACTTTCGGCATTTGATTAGCGGTGGCTGCTGAACTTGGATAAAGCCCTAAGGCTATGTGGAAATCATGGATATAGTCATTGGCTGTATCCATGTTTTCCAGACAACCTTAGAGCTCTATCCAAGTTCAGCAGCCCCCGCTAATCAAATGCCGATCGCTCGGGTTCGGATGGACTCGAACCAGAACCCGGTTCGCTCATCTCTAGTGCAATAGCCTGCAGCAAGAATAGTGCAATAGCCTGCAAATAAGATACAGGTAAGTGTCTGAGATGCCAAAGAGCTCACTGCTTCCACTGAAGCCTAAATGCCATTTGTTCAGCATTCTCCGTCCTCAATCACTGTGCACGAGCTCTTAATTCCATTAAATAGAGAATCTTCTGCTGCAAGGAGCAGATTTTCCGCCTGGTGACAAAGCAGACGTCAGGAAGGGCAGATCTCCACAGAGTGGATATTACAAGGAAGGGAGGGGCTATTTTATTTAGAAGACTGGCGTTCAGTGACGGAGAACAGACCCAGAAATTATTTGCATATTATGGCGGAAGCGACGTGAAAACCAAGGATCACGCTAACCCGTTGCAAAGTAATGAGAGGAAGAATTGGGGGGCAATTACGGCTGATCTCACACCCCAGTAGCCAGAGTGGCTTTTAGAGACTGTTTCCACCATGTTCACCAACGGTTAATGGGGAGCGAACAATACATCTACATTTAATGGCAGCTTCAGACAGCAAAGAGAACTTTACAGCACTGCTGCAATCTATAGGGACCCTGCAGACCAGCTCCATACGTGATTATGTAACATAGAATTCTCCAGCCGCACAACTGGGAGCAAGTCCATCAAGCTGTCAGGGCGCTGTAGGAAGCTACAAGGCCCGGCCATAACTCACACACTGTATGTGACACAGGAGCGGTAGATCCCCAGCTCCGCACAGTCATTATATCTGATTGACTACTCTTAAGTCAAGGAAGGACTTTAGGGAGGTCAATGGCCTTATGGTGACACTGACATTTTCACCAACATCCCCCCCAAACACCTCTAAAGAAGAGACAGTCTTAACTAATTTTAAGCATAAGTGTAATTTGGTTTATTTTCGGATGAGATGCGCCCTCTGCAGGTGAAGTCATGCTTAGCAGTACTCTACTGTGTGTGTTCGGTTAGGTCGCCCAACAAGTTTTGTCCTGAGGATACCTAGGTTTAAAGGTGTTGTCTGGGCTTTAAATACTAAAAGCCTATCTTTAAAACAAATCACATTAGACTGATGGCGATCCAACTCCCGATCATTGAAAAAAAACATAATATAATGTCCCCTGCCCTGGATGTCAGATAGCGTCTGTTCCTTCTATTGCTACTTAGTCCCATTCATCTGAGTGGCCTAAGCTGTGGAAGACTGCAGTACCAGGTATAGCCACTAACAAATGTACAGCGCTGTGCCAGATAAACTCTAATGAGGGCACAGCACTTTTAATCAGCTGATCATAGGGAAGCCAGGAGTTTGCCCAAAGGCTATTAAAGTCCTGGAGATCCTACCTTTGCAGCAAAAATTGCTGCTCCGCTATAAGGCTGGGTTCACACGTTTTTGCAATCTGTTTTTAGCAAAAACGGATGCGTGTGTTTTGCCATTGAATTCCATTAAAAAAAAAAAAAAAAAAAAAGATTTTTTGTAACGGACACAAAAATGAGGTAGATGTTTTTGTGTACGTTAAAAAAAAAATCAATTTTTTTATGGAACTCAATAGAAAAAGGGATCAAATAGGATGCAAACACATGCATCCATTTTTTTTGCAAAAAAAGAAAAAACTGATAAAAAAGAAAACGGATGAAAAAAAAAATAAAAACTGATGAAAAAAAAGTAGTGTGAATCCAGCCTAACAGTGAACGAATACTCTGTTTGGGGTGTCTGTCAACAAGCCTTGTTTTGGTTTCCAGTGACAGCTGGCAGAATAAGGCCACGTTCACACAACGTATATTTTCATAAAACAACGGCCAGAGTGTGTACACACTGTATACACTCTGGCCGGGATTCCATACAGCTGCACATAAAACTGACATGTCAATTTTGCGCGGCCGCAGGAAACGGAGTGCGGTACCGGCCGGGATGAACTTCACAAACAGCTGTCTTACAGCATGTGAACGTGGCCTATTACAGGATGTAACTTGATAATTTATATACACTGTGATTCCACCAGCAGAATAGTGATTGCAGCTCTGGAGTATAATATAGGAAGCTGCTCAGGATCAGCACAGGGTAAGTTATGTAATGTATGTACACAGTGACCCCCACCAGCAGAATAGCGAGTGCAGCTCTGAAGTATAATACAGGAAGTAGCTCAGGATCAGTACAGCATAAGAAATGTGAAGCCTTTGCATAACATCTGATCAGATAAATAGGAACGTGATTAATCCCAACATTCCACCCCTAGGGACAACCAGCACTGTGCACAGACTACATGAACCCACAGTGTGACATAAGCCTGGGGAGCCCCAGCAGAGCCTACTGCCATACAGCCCATGCACTGGGGATAGCCTGCAGGGAGTCACTGGTGTGCGCAGCCAGCAGCCCCCAGGACTATTTCCTTTGCTCTGCCAGGGGAAATAACAGGGCAGACTGGGTGAGTGGGACAAGAAGTGAGGAGACAGAGACCATTCACCAAGTCCCGCACTTCTCTTCAAAACTCTGAAAGCGAGGAGCAACGGATTCACAGGCGCGGGGATTTTCCCTTTGATTCGGAGTGCTTTTGTACTTGTCGTTTCATTAAAAAATGTTCCATTTTCTCCCAGATTGGAATTTACATATCCTATTAGGACGAACAAAGGAGTGGAAGACGCGGCACTGGCAAGGCTTTTTCTGCCTTCCATGCTGCTCCCCCCCCCCCCCCCCACTTCCCGGCTCTGAAAAGGGGACGGGTGGATGCAGGCTACCATTCTCTAGAGTGGAAGAATAGGAATTGAGGGCAGAGAAAGATGCTGAATTGTGTTTAACGTTACTAAAAAACTTATCTGTGACAGCAGGTTTAGAGCGGCGCGGCAGGAAAACGCCAAGTTGCCTGGACCGCGTGGAGCCTGGAGCTAAGCTTCTTTTCAGAGAGGACAGATAAAGAACGAGGGGAGAGAGAGAGAAAGCAGAAGCTGATAAGGCAGAGAATGAGAGAGAAGAGGATGGAAGGTAGGCAGCATAGAGGACGCCAGCGAGGGCAAGGCATAAAGGAAACTCTACCCGGAGACTATGGGAAAAGATGGACGTCTATAATAGGAGCTAAGGGCGATAGAGGCAGCTGAGATTATATGCAATACAATAAGGGATTGGCTTGCACTGTATGCGCTATCAATGTGATCTCTGCTTAGACTATAACAGTGTGCAGGTCTTCATTACAGGTTACTGCACCGATGCAGCAGAGCAGAGTTTGTCTCTGAACCTGATGCACTTGCTGGTATTATAAAATAGTGCTATGAAGGATCGGTGGGGACTGCAGCAGTATCGGACACTTATCCCCCAACCTGAGCTCCTCCAGCTGTTGCAGCACTACAATTCCCAGCATGCACCAGAGTTGTAGGTCTGCAACAGCTGGAGGATCCAGGAACGGACCTGCAGAAAATGCACAGATTTGATGCAGTTTTTTTCCCAGCAACTTTTTGCAAAGAAATCCACAAGCGATCTGATGTTATGCAATCCAGATTAAAGGGGTTGTCAGATTACAGGGGGGCCGACCAAGCGGCAATCATTAGAAATCGGGTCCTGAGTCTTTGTTATGAATAGATCTGCAAATCACACATCCTCAATGCCGCAGTCTATGAAGTCCCCGAAGTCCGGCCTCAGCAGCTCCGTACAACACCACCCAATGGATGAAAGTCTGAATTCCCACCTTTTCCAGCTGTATCTCCTTGTGAATACAGTGTATATAAAACTTTGAACAGTTTCCGAAAAGGATCAACAAGAGATCTACAGCAAATTACATGTGACCCATGCACCTCCTGGTCAACATGCAAGTAAGCAAACAGTTAAAGGATCCTGTGTGGTAGGAATACAGAGCCCCTGCCATCCCGGTCTATAAATAATTATTTCCCCCTCGCAGAGCAGCCACAGAATGAGGGCAGCACCTGCCTGCTCAGCGGATGATGCTCGGTGACGTAAGTGGCTACATCTGGATGTAGGGGGAAGCCTATGGCTGGGTCACACAGAGTCCACCTTTTATCCAGGTATTTGGGTGGCCGCACTGGTGACCGCCTCAGGTTCACAGACACTTGGCCATCCTCATCTAAGGGAAATTAAGTGGGAGGTATGAACCACACACGGCTGATCCCAGGGATGAATAGGGATCGGCAATACAGGGACGTGGATGATATCGATGCGTAACTGGACAGGGCTGCAGTTCAGGAGACTGGGAACATGCAGAGGATGGGTACAGAGGTATAATCTATGCAGGTTCCAGGAAAACCATTGCTTAAAAGGACACAGGCAGACGTGCGGAGCTCACCCTTTCTGAAATAGGCAAGATTATAGGGGATTTTTTATCGGACCCTGTTATTCCCTGCTGATAGGTTAAGGTCCCCCCACTCATTGAAAGAGCAGAGGACAAAACTGGTGGCAGCACCCCATTCCTCCCCTCGTCCTCTGGATCAGGGTGTGGGTCCACATGCTCAGATGGGAATACCCCATTTTGGCCCTTTTGTGGGCACAAACCTTTTAACCATTTTTCCCCAAAGGTTCTCTCTAAAAGGGTTTCCTAGGACTTGCCTGTCCTTAAAGAGACTGTCAGTAGGTTTATACTGTCCTATCTCAGGGTAGCATAACCGAGGGACAGAGAAGCTGAAAAGAATGATGTATCACTAAACATTGTTCTGTGCAGCCGATCCAGAGATATCCTCCTAAATAACATGGACAATAAGCAGTCCTCTCTCTCCATTATGTGCATGAGCCCAGTAGTCTGGGATATTCATGAGAAGCAGAAAGCTCCACCCACCAGCTGCTGATTGGCAGTTATCCATGCTGTGTATAGGCAGTCAAGTGTCAATCAGCAGCTGGAGGATGGGGGGAGGGGTGTGGCAAGAATACTTTTCTCCTGCATATTAGGAGAACGGCTGAACAGAATAATCTCAGTAATACACCGATCTGTTCAGCATTTCTGTCACTGGTTTATGTTGCACTTAGTTAATAAAAACCTAGTGACAGATTCCCTTTAAAATAGTCCACCAATACCACATCATTGGGCATTTGCTATAATTAGCTGACTGATGCAGCCATGGGGTTTCCTTTAATGCTGCGGCCTAATTTCAAAGTATCAGGTTAGTTCTGCGCTGTACAGACCTGTAGTTCGAGACAAAGTCAATACAAAATGGAGAGTGCTGTGCCTCTGGAATGCAAACCCTTTATACAGATGAACAGTTAGTATGTGTCAGATCCTCAGATATGTCCAAAAATTATAATCATTCAGTGTAGGGAACAATGCCTGACGGACCTGCACCCAATGGTGACGTCATCTTGATTATATTGAGGGAAAGCCGAAAAGAATTAGATCCCGCATTGTCTGGTCCGTACAGCAGGCCACTAAATGATGGATCACTTGCTTAAATTTGACATTTCGAGAAGCCAGGGTTTTTAGAAAACGTATGATGGATGAGGCGTGAGAAATCAGGAACGAGTCGCAGATCTGCATATAGAGCCCCAAATATGTCTCATGTGTGCGTGAAGTGATCAATGGCTGTCACGTCCAGGTCAGACATCGGAACTGATCATACCATGATAGACGTCGGCTCTTCGCAAAAAGGGGACAACAGAGATGTGCATGGTGTATAGAGCGCTGTTTATAACCACATGAGGTGATCTCCAACCTGAGGCTCCCCCAGACGGCGCAAAACTACAGCTCGCAGCATGCTGGAGTACATCGCAATGGCCTCAACATGGGGGGCTGAGAAAGCACAAGGCCCATACACAGTGATTCCATTAGGACTGACCTATTCTCCTGTGTATAGCGAGGCCATAATGATTCCCATACCGAGCAAGGAAAACTTACTGCTCACTAACCCAATCCCAGCTTCGGGGTACAATGGCAACCACATTGGTCCAAACTGTCAAGAGAAGAGGTGATCTTCTCCCCTAGAGCAGATCCTGGCAGCCATACCCCTCATCACAACAGACAGCGGCATCTTCCTACGAGCGCAGACATTAGTCAGACATCCTCATTACGTATGCCGAATCTGACTCATTAACCGGAAGAGAGATAATTAACCTCGCACCTCCAATCTGTCGTGTGGAAAACCTCTCATTTTCCATCTCTGTCAAAGACACCGGTCTCATCTCCCCTCCATGTAACGCTCGCTGCGAGGTCCTGACTCCGGCAAGCGTGTTATTAAGAACGCTGGCGTGTCACTGCTGAACGCTGATCGCACGCCACTAATTGTTATATACAAATGAATGTTCACCAGCTCACACCCTCCAGCTTTCTATATGTCAGGACGGAAATAGGCATCTGAAGCAGCTGGCTTTACATATATTATATATTCACTGATCAGGTGAAGTGAATAACATGGATTATCTCATGACAAAGGGCGGGGATATGAGGCAGCCAGGGAACACGGAGTTCTTCATGTTGGAAGCAGGAAAAATGGGAAAGAGTTAGGGCCCTATTGCATGGGTATAATCGTTAACGATAAACGATCTCACACGACTGCTATTGCGAATGACCTGAAATTGTTCACCAAATTACATGGAAAGATGATCGTTCTTGCGGTCATCTTGTCGTCGCTATTGCGTTTGTTGCTACTGCGAAGGACGTCTTATTCCATGTAAGCGAGCAACGATAAAAATAGGCCCAGGTCTCTTTAAGCGATCAACTATTTCTCGTTCGTCGTTTAAGCGTTAATTGCTCTTCAACCGAACAATTATTGCTTTGTTACGACCGATTTAACGTTTATCCGAACGATAATCATCCCGTGGAATAGGGCCCTTAAGATGCGAGCGATGGACAAAGGCTGAATTGTGATGTGCAGACAAATGAGAGAGCATCTTCATAATGGTCAGTCGTGTGAGACCTTCCCAGTATTTAGTGGTTACTACCTGCCCAAAGGGCTGCAAGGAAGGACAACCAGTGAACTGGTGCTGGGGTTATGGAGACACAAGGCTCAATGATGCACATAGCCAGTCTGATCCAATCCAATAAAAGAGTTAAGGCCCTTTGACACAAAATGCTCATTTGGCATGTGTAAAGGTGAGGAGCGAGAAAAAGATCTTTTGCGCAGCGGTAAATTCTATTGTTTTTGGCTGCTCTTCCAGAATGTGCGGCTGGTAGCAATGGGCCCACAAGCGATACAGCAATAACATGTTTTGTATGGCACACGAGTGCTTGTTTGTCTTGGTACACAGCCCCATAGTAGATCATGTAAAAGGACACTTGCTGTAATACAAACGCTGGGAAAGTCAGTCCTGGCTATAACGGAGGCAAGTCCGATCACACAGGGCATTGCAGCTTGTCTAAAAATTCATGCTGTCCACTTCCAAAAGTACCTACTGTGGGCATCAGAACTGAAGCATGGGGCATTGGAAGAAGAGATCCCGGTCTCCTGAATCACGGTTTCTCTTACATCATGCAGATGGCCAGTGTGTCACTTATCTGGCGAGGAGACGGCATCAGGAGGCAGTATGGGAAGAAGACAAGCTGGCGGGGGGGCAGTGCGATGGGCAATGTCCTGCTGGGGACCTTAGGTCCTGGCATCAGGTGATACATCTTGAAGTAATATCCATATAACTACTGTATAGATTTATTCCCCCCTTCATGGCACCAGGATCCTCTAATAATAGTGGCTTCCTTCAACAGGATAATGCCCTGGGGGCCATACTGCAGTGATTGTCCATTGGTGACCAATTCCCCAGATGTCAATCCATTCTATCATCTGTGGGATGTGCTGGAGAACCAGTACACAAGGGCTGAAGCCGGCCAGTCATCTATGAGCTGGCATCACAGGATCTATTTTCAGGGAAGCCTATTAACCTCCCAGCAGGGTCCCTGCACACAACCCACAATCTATTGGAAGCCGAGTGAATGGAAATTACAGCAAATTAAAAGCAAACAATCCAGGAGAGACCAGAAAGCTAAAGGCCATAAGGGTCGGCCTTCACTGTAGAACTACACCTCCCAGGATGCTTTTTATGTTAGCCACAGGAGATGGAGCTCAGCTGGGGGGATGAGACACAGGGTTAAGCATTGCTACTGTACAGAGAGACCAGGCGACAAGGAGAATGTAGATTACGAGTGAAGCGGAATAGTTTATCTTCAGTATACAAGCAGTAAGGACTTTATCGAGCGGCCATCATAAGTGCCCACTATGGTGCCAGCATGGCAGGCTGAGGATTAAAATACATCTCATTTGCATTGCAGAAAAAGTATAGACCTCCAGATAAGAATAACCGGGTGACGTGAGGGGACTGCTGAGCAGTGTAATACCCACTTCTCTACGCCGTGTCCTGCAAAGACACTTACCACTGCATGGCAGCCATTCGACATGTAGTGCTTACACGGGGCCAGGGTTACCTAAATGGTGGGGAGCCCTCTAGGACATACTTTCAAAGGATTTCCCATTAAGATATGTTTAATTTCACCTAATGTATCAGTTTAGACCAATGTCTAATGTACAAACATGTCCTATTTAATAGATATATACTAGCTAATTTCCCTTGTGTCTGCTTTGATAACTTGTTTCCCTTGGTTCCACTAAGGTGGTCACACATGCTCATTCCTGGTCTGTCTTGGAGGTATTGGCAGTTGAGTTTCTTTTTAAAGGGATTGTCGGGGTTTATATCATGAATGGCCTATTAACAAGATAGACTATGCAGGTCTATCGGCACCATTTACTGGGTATAGGTGCCAATTTAGCTGCTTCCCCCGAATAGATGAAGTGTATCACCACCCCAGTGATCAGACATGTCATAAACCCGGACAAACCCTTCAAGAAGCTTTATGTGCAGCTCAATGACTGTGCAGCCAGGGCCACAAGAAGGACTTCTGGATGATCTCACTGGTGTAGCCAACCAATGATGAGTTTTGGGCCATCTGTATAAAAGGCCAGGGGGAATGTGGAAAAGAGTTTGCACGGCCATAAAACAGGGATCGGATAAAATTAAGAACAGTGATAAAAGATGTTTTACCTAAAGGACATTTTGGTACTCCTTTACATAAGATTGTAGTTTGCATCTTTGCCTATTGGGTAAATTCCTTTAGGCTATGTTCACACATGGCAGATACACTGCTGATCTGTGTATTTTGACTTCCCTTGTAATCTTACTTGGGACGCCACGTGTGAATAGACCCATAGGGGTTGCCAGATTAATGGTTCTAGTGTGACAGACACAGCAAAAAAAAAAAAAAAAAAACCCCACTTGCAGAGTGATTACCTATAGAGATCATAAAAAAAAAAATAGCATGAGTTAGCTTCTGACTAATACAATGGGTCTCTGGCTTCATGGCAGTTGTAGTTCTGCAACAGTTGGAGAACCACAGACTTGCAAACACTGCTCTAATAAGGAGGAAAAAAACCTAGGCAGCACATTCCCTTTAAGGTACTCTCTGCAGGATGACTATTAACTTCCTGACCTGCAGCTCCACCTAGTGGAAAGGAGGAATATCAGACAGTGTGGCTGGTACACGAGTGACCCTCTAAAGCTCTCTTTTCTATGAATAACCATTCATTTTAAAGAAGGCCGCTCAGTCGTCCATTAAGCACTGTTGCTTTAAGAAAACGTGAATTCCACCATATCTGATGGTAATAATAATGTTGCGCTATTCTTCCTGACGATACAGCAGACATTACTACAGACCCCATTATATATAAGTATATAAGGTTCGCTGGCCACTTATCAGATGCCGAATACTGTTTTTAGCAAGTACTACTTAATGGGAAAAAAGAAAATCACACGCAAGTATAAACACAGCAAACTATTTTAGTGGTATCTTGGACTGAGAGCGTTTTGCAAGAAGAGCTCACAGTTTTTCAAACTGTTGGGGTGTGCATAGCGGGGTCTACAGCCCTGTACTCTGACCCAGGAAGTCTCCGTCAACTTCCAAATCATAGCAGATCTACTTCAGGCTGGGGCTTACATCAGGGGATAGGACTGTGTAGGTAATCTCTTTATAGCTGTAACCCCTCTATCCCCAGACAGCGAGTGCTGCATGTATGTGCCCACATCTGTCCTGCTCATTCCTTCATACTCCCTGCAGTCTCTGTCAGCCCTCGTGTTTCCCATCCTCTCAATTCCTGCTATAATGTGCCTGCACTTACACTCAGCCATTCACACTGCTGTATAGAGAGGATTCTGTCACTATCCTCCTGCACAGCTTTGTGATTCTCACTTTCTGATTGGTCCATGCTGAACACACACCCCTTCCCCATTGCTGTCATGTGACCACACAGACCTCTGACAGCAGCCCTGCTTCCCTATTCTAGCCTGTTGTACTACGCTACTGCATTATGGGGATCTGCAGTTTCAGCCTGTATCTACAAACTGCGGCTGTTTTTCAGGTTTATGCCCTTACTATACATTATACTCCACGTGCTGATTGCTATACTGTACAGTAACTTATATTATCACATATTCAGCTGTTTATCATTGTTTGTTTCATTTGTTTTAACTGTTATTCAGAATTAAAAAAATTATTTTTGGGGTGTGGAACCAATTTTTTGCTTTTTAATGATTTTTTTTTATGGGAAAATTTGCTTTGGTTCAAGAGTGGATTTGAATTACAAGCGCAGTCCCGGAATGAATTATGCTCGTAATCCAAGGCACCACTGTATATGGCCGTTTCTCCGTGAACAGATGCACACTAGACACTAAAGTGTGACCTACACCTACATGGCGGTGTGACGATGTCTCAGGCCAGCATTCACTAACCAGCAAAACTACAACTCCCAATATGCCATGTAAGGTTGGCTATCAGGGACTGATATGGGTTGTACTTTTGAGCTGGAGAGCCACTGTTAGAAAACGCTTCCTTAGTCAAGCCTGCTTTGCTTTACTGTATAATGATCCTTCGATATCAGTACATCCCAAGCTGCTGCAAAACTACAGGGTCTCAGAGAATGATGGGAGTTGTAGTTTTGCAATACCCTGAGTGCCACAAGTTGAGAATTGCTTACCTAAGGCCAACCTGCTTTGCTATCCGCCTACACGTGTCTATGAACACTATGGCTCAACGCAAGAATATCACTCCTGTACAGGATTAGACAAACATGGCTGCTCTCTTTGACACCAGACACACTAGACAGGTGTGGTGATGTTTTGGAAAGAAAGCAGCCATGTTTTATTTAATCCTGGACAACGCCTTTAAGTGTAATGATAAGTGCATTGTTCCTAATTCTAAATGAAGACGCACAACACCAGTTGTGGATCAGTGGAGACAGAAAAACAGAGCGCCTGACTACCAAACATTGGCGTCTACAGCTGTCATTCTTTATCACGATGATACATATGATTCCACAGCACTCTTTTTCCCTCCATGACAGATCAGTTGTGGAGGACGTATAGTCAGTATTTGGTTTTGCAAACCAACCACTACCAGGGTCACATGGCTCAGCAGGCTCAGTGTCAAGATCATTGCATAACCCTTATTAAGACATCGCAAAAAAAAAAAACAAAAAAAAAAACAGAAGATGCATCCACTGAAATAGGAAGGTTGTACACCACGCTGAATAGGCAGACAGTGGCTAAAGATGGAGCGTCTTCTCTTATAACACTTGCACTCACTGTCCGGGATTTTGCCTAGAAAAGTATAAATTTATTTATACTAGATCCCTACACTATCTGTCTAATCAGTGACGAGGAGAATGGCAACGCCCATTTGTCAATTTATACACTTCCAGGTGGAATAAGAGAGGAAACAGCACAATACGCAGTTCTATTTCATGAAAAATAAAATTATTCACCAAACTAGATGTTTCAGAAGAGCTTAGTGGTCCTTCTCCAAGTCATAAAGTGACAACCTAGCATACTACTAGAATATATACCCATCAAATACAGAGAATGAAGGTCTGTGGCACTAAATCAGTACTTTGGCCACTCACTGTACAGGGAACTGAAGCTGCCCTATTTACATGAATGGAGACGTGCAGGAAGCGGATGAGTACTACTGTGCAGGGGACACAGTAGCTCATTCATTCTCAGGTTGGATTCCCATTGTTCATGAAGGGACTTGTAAAAGTGCTGTGAAGTATGTTGGCGCTATATAAATAAAATTATTTTGTTCCCCAAAGGCTTCTTCCCACTTCCTTCTAGCACTATGATGAGGAGTTATCACCTATCGCATCAACATCTTATAAAATTTCGAGTGTTTTTCCCTACCTCCTGACCAGTCATGAGTTCAATCAATTGAGGTGAGCAGCACGCCAGTTTGCTCTTTTTCTCAGTACACCCACAAGCATTAGCCACTTGTAGATACCAAAACGTATGATTGTCAATACCTGAACGCATCTTTTAACTCCTCAAATGATATCGCCCTATTCTCCTTAAATAAGAGGATGCCTTTAAAGAACTCCTCCTGGCAAGTCATAGCGACCTTTGTGCAGTTCTTACCTTCTGAGAGAGTCCTCCTCTGTGCTCTCCTCATGGAGATCTTGTGGTAAGGCCTCTTGGGATACATTCGGAGCTCTGTTAACAGTAGCAGGTTGACTGTAGACCCGTTCCCAGTGTTCAGTCTCAGGATTATAAGCTACACCCATTGTTCTTTCTTCCTGTGATGTCCCAGTTTCCAATCGTCCACTGCCACTAGGCATACTTCCTATATCTGGTCTCTCAACCCCTGTGGAACCAGGCTGCTCTGTGCTGCCAGCGGCCAGACCAGCCTGGAAAGTGCTTGGTGAAGGAACTGGGGGTGGTTGCCAGGAGGGAAGGCCTGCACTTTCTGGATAAGTTGGTGGTGTCCTTTCCCAGCGCAGAGTGTCATTGTTGAACGTCAGCAGGTTGTGGCATGCACGGCAGCGGTTCATGTGCCCTCTAGGCTGATTTGCAGCACTCTCACTACCGTGAGCCTGGTTTGACTGATGGGAAGGGCCCGGTTGCTCAGGTTCCAGATTGTTATTGAGCATCTCGTGAGCTTGCCCCTGTGTGGTGCCCGGAGCTCCAGGTTCCAGGTCGTATTGCCTGTCATACTCGAGGAAGAACCGCCTCAGGTCACACTGTAGCTCTGTTCGGGAGGTGGTGGGAAGTACAGGTGGCTGACTTCCAGAGTTATCCTGCTCTGTGGTGGCAAAACCTCGGCCCTCTGTAGCTGAAGTATACACAGATGATGAGGCCTCACCTTCCTGTTGTCTCAGAACAGACAACAGACTTACGGATGAGGCACTCGTTCGGGGAGGAGGCATGGGTTCCACTTCGGAACGGGATCCCATACTAAGCACTGTGCGAGTCCACTCAGAGCCAACAATATCAGTGGTTGGCTGCTGATAGCGAGACGGCTGGCCAGCAAGTGAGCGGCGCATAGGTCCCAGGCTCAGACTGCGCAGTGTGTTACCAGCGGTGCTGCTGTGCACACTACTGAAGGCAGAAGGTCGGCTTAGGAGTCCATGATCGTGCTGGGCAGAAGACTGGTGCTGCTGCCGTTCCAAAGAATGTTGGGGATCTGTTTGTACTGGAGAATAGGATGTGGAGGTCGCCCCCGAAGAAGTAGAGGGAGTACCTGGTGCTTCAGGGTGGGGGAAAAGTGAAGACGACAACCGTGCACTAGAGCATCGGACGCAGAGGCACAGCATACTGGGGTCTTGGCAGCACGGAGTGGTGACACCTTGGGGTCGGTCTCGGATGCGGGTATAAATAAGCCTTTGACTACTTTCAGTTGTTGGGGGAGGGGGTGGAGGTGGCGGAGGTGGGGATGGGGTGGCTGAGTCTTGTACAGGAGGCTGCTCTCCAGCCTGGGTGCCTGATGAACGGGATGAGAGCATGTGAAGGAAATTGTGGAGCAGCGGTGTACGACGGACTGGCTGAGTCTGCAACAGGGAGCGCTGTCGGTAGATAGGAATTTCTGCACTGTCAAGGGGAATCTCAGATTCTTCATCACTCTGTAAAAAAAAATGTATTCGGTCACTAAAAACATCTGAAGTCCAAGACAACGCACAAGGCTTCAGTAAAGCAGAGATGACAGGTAGGCAGTACTGCCCCCTGGCTGGATGAGCTCGGATCATAGGATCATCATCAAATTTACATTGTGTTCTCAGTGTACATTTGACAAACACTCCAGATAGATGCCCACGGCCACACCTATCGAGAGGGCTCCATATACAACACTCCATTCACTGTCTATAGAAGCACAATGGTTAGCCATCTTCTCAATGGTCTGACACACTCACCCCTATGGTCATCCACTTACTCTCTACCCCTTTAAGACGGACATCAATGCTGTATACGTATTTGTATTATATCTAAGCCACTTATCAAGGCTAGTAAAGAAAATTTAAGAAGTGACAGTAATATATGGGACATTTCTATTGTATAGTGTGTAAAGTAAAGTTTGCTTAATAAGGCCTACCGTGTGGTACACAGCCCAATACAAACAGCTGAAGAAAAAACAAAAAAAAACAAAACAAAGAAAGGTATTGATGTTCCATTACTGTACCACACTAACTGTAACTACAACATATAAACTCTTCCTTGCAGGCTGGGAATGAGCCCATAGGAGGTTTTGGAGAAACATAACCTGGAGCACTTTTACCTTTTGCGTCATAGTGGGCAGTCTATCCATTACGTAGCTTACCTGCTGGTTAGAGGGGTTCACAATAGCTGTAAGAAGATAATGCCCAAGAGGATCAAATCGTACCAATCTGTAGAGAAATACAAATCCATGGTCAGATGAAGATGTAAGACTTGCATCTCTACTATGCTACATTACACAGACATTTCACAGAGTTAAAGTGTCACTCCTGCCCCCCCAACAACTGATACCCCCGCAGTGATCAACTCCTCAGAAGAAGCTGCTTGTAGTAGTTGTTCACAAAGAAGAGCCACTTCAGTTTTAATGTTCAAGCCTCATGTCTTTCCAGTCACTGACAGCAAGCAGGGATCTGCCACCAGGGTTATATGAGAGATACATTTTAGGTGGCTCATACACGGTCAATAGATGTCGACCAAACGTTAGTCCATCCATCTTACCCAATCTCCCCATACACGCGAACATTCGGCTTGACTGGGCATTTACGTGCTCTCAGTGGAGAAAGAAGGGGGTAAGACAGCTCTGGCACAAAAGGGTCAGGTAAGTGAAATCCAACATGGCTGCTGGGGAGAGTTTTTACAGGAAAGCGTTTTTTTTTTTTTATAAATCCTGGATAAAACTGTTAAAGGGGTACTCCAGCAAAAATATTTTTCTTTTAAATCTACTGGTTTCAGAAAGTTATATAGATTTGTAATTTCCAAGGCAGACAAAGCGCCGTGGTAGGCGTGAGACATTTGTTGCTCCTCATGTGAACGCACCTGCTACACACCTTCCCTCTCCCCGCTGAACTAGCTCCGATGTGTCTGCAATAAACCCCCTGCATCTTCCAGTCGGTGAGTGCGAGACTGTTTTTTTACTCCAATTGTATCCACTATTTTTGTCTCTGCACCGCGACTTAGTGGGTAAGACTCAGTTACTTTTGTTCACAACTCCAGTCCTTTACGTCCTGCTCAGTGTATTGCCTATTAGCTGGTGCCGGTCGAGTTTTTCTCTACCCTACAATTAGATTTGTAATTTACTTCTATCTAAACATTTCAAGTCTTACCATACTTATCAGCTGCTGTATGTTCTGCATGAAATGCTGATCTGTTTTCAGTCTGACACAGTGCTCTCTGCTGCCACCTCTGTCTGATACAGAAACTGTCCAGAGCAGTAGGTAATCCCCATAGAAAACCTCTCCTGCTCTGGACAGTTCCTGTCTGGGCCTGAGATGGCAGCAGAGAGCACTGTGTCAGACTGAAAAGAAAACAACATTCCCTGCAGGACATACAGCAGCTGATAAGTACTGGAAGACTTGAGATTTTTAAATAGAAGTAGATTACAAATCTTTATAACTTTCTGAAAATAGTTGAGTTGAACGAAAAAAATTTTTCGCTGGAGTGCACCTTTGAGTATAGCGAAAGGCAAAGCTAGGCGCTGCTGGGGCAACATTTTAAGTAATATGCTAGAGGTATCTTTGACATTGATTTATTATTGTACAGTGAGGTTCTGTCTGTTGCAGGTGACATGTAATTCATATGTTCTAGGCATGTCCTCTTACAGCCAGAAACAAAAGCAGCAGATGAAGACTGTGGCGCTTCGACCCGAGTCAATGGCATCTCGAAAACAGCGTGCTATTTCTTGCCGCATCCGATACACAGCAGACAGCATTTTGTTATCACGTCAGAGATCAAAGACACGAGAAATCAGGCGAACAATGGCTCAAGTAGGAACAGCTGCAGATTCCCAGCTCTCCAATAAATGGGCGAGATTACACAGCGGCACTCTTTCATAAATGATGGAGACTGGGACACAATGAGGACGTTCTCCTGACAATTAGATCCTTTCCAGCCTTCATGTAATGCATTACAATGACAGGTAGCAGAAAGCACAAGTGAACGGGGACTGTGACATCCGGCACGACACATACTTACATTATATACTAACAAGCGGCTGCGACAAACAATCTACCTGGATGAGGATGCTGAATGTAAAACATGACAAGGACGGAAGGGGGGCAAGCAGCCCTGAATAAAAGTACGGCTCTCCTAATGAGACAGTCCAAGATGGAGGAGACTTATTGTACATTGTTTACTATGCAGACACATCAGTGAGGAAGTGCTTTACCACCAAACACCTATACAATGTGATTATTCCTAGTCTGCAACCTACAGGGCCTATACTATTACTAATAGCCATAATATAAGATACAATGATTTATTTAGGGGGCAAGAAGATGAGCAGCCTACAGCCTTAAAGGGACAACGTACGTACCGAACTCTTTCCATTTCACTGGCCGTCTTCACCACGGCAAATGGCTCCCGCCGACTCCAGTCCCAGAAATGGATTTCATTGACAGTGGCGATGAGAAGCAGCTGAACGGTGGGGTGAAAGGCCAAAGATGCAATAGCGTTGTTACTATCTGTAAACCAGCTCTCACTCCCACCCTAAGGAAAAAAATAGAGAGGCTGTTACACAACACGAGGCAACTATCATTCTATAGCGGGGGCAGAATACATGTCTAGCAACATGAGGGAAACATAAGTTTGTAAGGGGGGTGTTCACATCACATTTGTTTGCACATTAGTAGGTACACCAGAGGAGCTTCCACTGTACGTGGTCAGATGGAGGCCAAGAGCCGGTATATATGTCAGTATACAAGAACAGCGTACTAGTCTGGGAGATTTCATGAATAAAAATTATCCCTTTGGCGGGAGTTCAGGAGGGGAGGAAGACTAGCCGGCTTCACCAGGGTGGAGTCAATCATATAACCTTCCATTTGTGAGGTCTGTTACTATACACAGGCATTACATCCCACTGGAGGGGTCGGCCACCTTTAAGCAATGAGGCACTAACAGATGCTGTGCTGACTGTTACTTTGTGTTCTGCAACTCTCTCAGGTTGTGGGCTGGCTGGCCGGCCTCCCCACCCTTCATGGAGGAGCATGCGGCGTACACATCCCTCTGCCTCCTCCATAGTGGTTACACTGCACTCAAGCAAGATGCACAGATGCACTGGAGGAGGCGTTACGTGGCATAGTCCTCCATGACACCATCTTACGAATGGGAAAGCCATCCAGCTAGCATGCTGGCCTAAAGAATCGGCGGGGGTGCAGAACTACACTGATACAGAAAAAGAGGCAGCAGTCAGCACATTGTTTACCTGTAACTGCCTTATTTATCTAATACAGTTGGGTCCGTAGATACAGAACGACGACTATCAGCCATACTTGGCCTATTACCGGCTTACACATATCATTTTGTGTAATAGCTCATGTTAAAAAAACAACGATCAGCTGACATGCACGATCGTTGTCTTTCAGCATGTTTTAAATGCACAATGACGACAGAAATGGTCTGCTGCCTGTAGCTTTGTGTAATAGGAGTGGCGGCAGCAGACCACCGCTCTCCTCTATGGGCCATCTAAAGATCCCCCCCATTCAATGTCTGTGTGCGTAATAGCATAGACAGCAAGCAGGGTATGAGAAGCAAGCGAGCGCTGACTGGATAGGTCGGCACTCACTTCCTCCTGTAGATCGAGTTGTGTAATAGGGCCCTAAAACCTGGATTGAAGGTGGACAACCACTTTACAGAATACATTGTAGTTGTCCATCAGTGGTATATGTCAGGAGACCTACCAACAAAACGTGAAAAGGGGGTTATTCAGAAAGCTAGCCAAGTTTAAATTAAAGCAGGATGCTCCATTCACAGAACTCTAACATACCTCTTTTCGCCTCAGCAATATACAAATCACAATGATGCCCCCTTAAAGGTGTTATCCAGCCAGGATTAGGACATAGCTGCTTTCTTCCAATATGCAATATTACAGTTCGCCTCCTTTTAAATGGAACTGAGCTGCAATACTGCACCCAAACTAAGAAGAGAGGTGTTGGACGAAAACAGCCATGTTTTTCTAATCCTGGATAACCCCTTTAATAGGATCAAAAGAGAGAACATCCCACCAGGCCCCTATAGACAAATAAAGAGCACCTGCACTCTACAGAAAACTTCGGAAGATGAGGAAGGCATAAAAAAATTATTTTGGGCTGAGGGGAACACACACAAAAAAAAAAAAAAAAAAAAAAAAAAAAAGATCATATTCACCTGTCTCGGTGCCCACACAGCGCCCCGCTCTTGGTCCCCAGCCGGCTGTCTAAATACGTCACAACCCAGCTGACAGAGGCTCCATTCAGCCAGTCAGTGACTGGGGCGGGACACCACTGCAGTCAATGACTGACTGAACAGGGTAAATCCTACCCGCTTGTGACATACCTGGAAGCCGGGAGAAGACACCTGGCGGGGTATGGGAGCCCAGTCATGCAGCACAACGCAAGTACAAGGACAGGTAAACTTCGTGTCTTTATGATTTTCCCCCCACCCATAATGATTTTTCCTTTAACTTGACCTACAAGTTTAACTATGTTCCTTGAGATGGTAATACCCCTTTAAGGAGGGAATAATTTAGGTAATGTGTTTGTTTAGTGAACATGTCATACGACACAGAAAATACTCACATGTAAGTCCCATATACGCACTTCCCCATCAAGGCAACCGGATGCAATGAGGCCTGGAATAGTGGGGTGAAAGGTTACACACCACGGAGTCCGACGATGTCCTACCAGAGAATGTATACATCGCCCCGTCTTCACTTCTGTTATGTAGATGTTGTGATTGACATGAGTGGATGCCAGCAGGGTCCTGCAGGAACAAAGCACACATGAATGGTGGGCTCCACAGGGCAGGTAACATTACAATAAGGCTACCAAATCCAGCAAAGATTTAGAACCACAGTAGTCATTTAAGAATTACTCTTTTTAAAGAAAACCTACCTTTAAAAGGGGAACTCCAGCGGAAAAATATTTCTTTCAAATAAACTGGTGCCAGAAAGTTATAAGAGTTAAAGCTATACCGATTTGTAAATTACTTCTATTTAAAAATCTCCAATCTTCCAGTACTCATCAGCTGCTGTATGTCCTACAGGAAGTGGTATATTCTTTCCAGTCTGACACAGTGCTCTCTGCTGCCACCTCTGTCCATGACAGCAACTATCCAGAGCAGGAGAGGTTTTCCATGTGGATTTTCTTCTGCCCTGGACAGTTTCTGACATGGACAGAGGTGGCAGCAAAGAGCACCGTGTGAGATTGGAAAGAATATACTACTTCCTGCAGGACGTACAGCAGCTGATAAATACTGCAGGACTGGAGATTT
The DNA here is from genome assembly GCF_027789765.1 of Dendropsophus ebraccatus. Classification (NCBI taxonomy): domain Eukaryota; kingdom Metazoa; phylum Chordata; class Amphibia; order Anura; family Hylidae; genus Dendropsophus; species Dendropsophus ebraccatus. The sequence continues at coordinate 28,580,388 of NC_091457.1, forward strand.
TTCAATAGAAGTAAATTACAAATCTGTATAACTTTCTGACACCAGTTGATCTGAAAGAAAAAAAAATTCTGCCAAGTTCCCCTTTAAGAGTACAACAATGTTTCTAGTATTTTACTTCTGTGCAGTTCAATGTTTATTGCTTCATCATACTATTTGTAGTGGCGGTGCAATAAAACTTCGCTCGTCCCATTTAAGTGAACAGGGCAACACTGGAGTTCTTTTGCGCAGCCACAACCAAAATAGAGCAGAAGCATACACAAGTGCCATGGCAGCGTCACACAGCTGGTGAGCAAGAGTGATAGGTACTGGCACGTTACCAATCTAATACTGGTAATGTGCTCCTATCCTAAGGATAAGCCACCAATTTTAAAAGGCTGGAAAGCCAGTTTCACATCTAATTGCAGGGGGCGCAGCCATCGAGTGCAGTGACCCCTTAATCAAATGAGATGCCAATAGTCTGACTCCCACCAATCTGATATTAAGGGTCTAAATTAGGGTTAAGACATCAATATTAAAGTCCCACAAAACCCCTTATAACAGAGGGAATCAATGGAAAGAAAAACAAAAAAAACATCTCAGCCTATTAGAAGATATGGAAGATGTTTATAGACTCAGATTAAAGTATTGCACGTTTTCTTGGCAGAGGAGAATGGTTCTTGCAGATGATCCCCTGCCAGCAGGCTGAGCAGCTTTATACAGGCACGCCTGCCAGAAAGAGCGATGGAAGAGGATGAAATTCACCTGTCTGGGCTGAACGCCAGTAGGAATGTAGAACGCGGACTGTCTGGAAGTTCCACCTTCTGCAAAGTAAACAAGACAGGAGAAATGTCATGAGGCCGGTCATGGAGAAGCATCCTTGTGGTTTATTCACCATGTCTCTGAAGACACCTCACTCGCTGGGGAGCAGAGATTATAACATTGGTAGCAGAATACTCAGAATAACTGAAGCTGTATAAAGTAGAAATGACACCCATGCAGAGGAGAGGAGGTCATATGACCATGGGGGGTTACATTAACTACTGTCTACACTAGACTACAAATATAACAAAAGCCATTCCTAATAGGCATCAGTAAGTATATGCATTCATATACTTTATTATAGTATGTGTCACTGCAATGTAGATAGCTGACAGCACTAGATGCATTGGTTTACTTACACGTGGACATACAGGCAGCACCGCCCATTGCTGCGCTGTATATATAAATATACATAAAAGTGGAACACCCAGTAAAAGTGCTTTATGACAGCCCAGATTTCAGCAGAGTAGGATGTACATGCACAGTCACCGTCCAATGAAATAAAGGGAAATTACACAAAGCCAAGTTGTGTTGCAGCAGGTTTGTGAACTGCCTTGAACTGTCAGATGGGTAAAAAGCACCTTTACAGGTATACACGTGAGCTGTAAGACATGCTGGATGTGGGGCCTGTGTTTCTAGAGGCCTTCACTAGCGCTAATGGGTCAGCAAAGCTTTATCCTGGACTCCTTATCCCTGTGTGATCACCTGACTGTGCATATATATGTCCCCACCTCCATCTACAGATTCTTAGGCTATGTTCATACACCTCTTTCAAATCTGACATATTTGATTTTAAAGGTTCGCCATCAGCTGGGGATTCATATAAGGATTAGCCCCTATTGTCTTGCATTTAGCAAAAAGTTTGTAAGGAAATTTTCCGTTGTATATACAGGTTCCTGCAGAAAACCTATTCACGGGCATAGAATGCAGATTTGACATGCATTGTACTAAAAAATGAGCATCAATTCAGGACCTTAGGGAGGTGATGTTAGCACTTTGTACTCTGGCACACGTTACCTACCATTTTGCTGAAGTAGGGTCTGTACAAGTCCTTCACATAGCTGACTTTACTGCTGCTTCTGATAGAGATCCAGCACCTCACTGTCAGCCATGGGAAGGTGTTACACAGACTCTACTGCAGCAAACTGCAAGGTAACATGTGCCGGAGTATTTGTGTTTTCTGCTGCTAAATTAATCGTCATCCATGAATAATGAAGAATAGAATTTTAAATGCAAATGTGTTTTACATAGTCTATGTCAGTCACCTCCACCAGTAACTAGAACAGATGCCATTAAAGATACAAGAACAGGGAAGGTAACAACCTTTGCATATAAGTTTACTGCGACTGTAATAAAGCAAGTGCAGTTCCAATGTCAGGGACATCAATGGACTTGGTGGCTCTCTCAGGAAAGTAATGTTTCTTGAAAGCTGGTCTTACACAAGGCAGTTTTCTTGGAAAACTGGCGATGCAGTTTTTGAGCCAAAGCCAGGAGCGAGGCAGGTAGAAGACATAAGTGCCTCCTTTATTTTATCCATTACTTTGAATCCACTTCTGGTTTTGGCTCAAAAACTGCAATGGCAGTTTTTATAAATAATGCAGTGTGTGAAACCAGCCTCAGGAAAACACAATTTATATGCTCACTCACCTTGCCCTCCCATTTCATGAACCGGGTTTTGTCCTCTACCAAACACTGTAGGAGTCGCTGGGCTCCCTGCGCCTGCGTACCCCTCTCTCGGCCCGAAAGAATCCGGACCGCATTCTTTTCAGGCACAACCCTCATGGCACCGCCGGCGCCGACACAACAGCTTCTCAGAACAAAACGAAGGAGCTGACATCCAGATGCAGACAAGCAGACTTCATGGAAGCCTATAAATAAGGGGGGAAAAAAGTTACTAAGTACACACCATTAAACAGCTGTTGTCCCGTCTGCCTGAGAACTGCGCCCGCCTACCTGCTACTGCATTTTAAGGGAAAAATAAAGGTTATGTTTTACATATAGGAGCTGGTGAGTGCCACAGTTTCTTTCCTTTACCTTTACATACATTAGCTTATAAACATTTACTCCCATTATATAACGTAGGCACAGCACTGCCATTATGGCTCGTCGTACATGCTGCGGGCACAGGCTGTACCTGTATAAATGTACAATCTAGGCCTACATGCAAGAAAGACAACACAAGTTATTGTCTGGGTTTGGATAATGTGCAAAAAACAAGATGACAGACTATTTGTGCCTGGATACTGAATAAGGAAAGAGGGGGAGATAGTACTATTAGCATGTACAAAGACATTGCAGCAGTACACCTGTAAAGCTGAGTGTTACATACTACATGCAGGCCCAGATAGAGTGAAGGACAAGGAGGCAAGTGTGTGTCTATAGCATTTACAAGGAGGCACAGATAGTACTGCTTCCCTGTTTTTCACTGTAAATTATGCAGGCAACTCCAGGTGATAGTAGTATCTGTAACTGGCAACTTTACTGGCAGATGCCAATTGCCCCATCACAGGGAGAGAAATTCATTTCCAACTGCAACGGCAAGTAGAATAATCCCTGGACCAGCATCCTATTACATGTAATCTAGTGCTCAAAACCTATATTATATTTTTTCAAGAAAAACATTCAGGCCTCCCTTGCACTTCCAATCTCAGTGCTTGTACAGTAAAGAATCCACATCTGTGCTGATACTAAAATCTTCTTTCCTCTAGATGTAGAGGATGCCCCCTTGTCATGGTTACAGACCTAGGAGTAAAAACATCACTAGAAAGTGCTCTGTACTGTCCATTCATATATTTGTACATTGTGATCAGTTCACCCATGGGCTATGTTTCCACTAAATATAAGCAACAGACTTTCTTTTCATTAAAAGCATGGTGTGTGACCATAGCCCTAAAATATCTTTTTTTCTAAATTAAACAATCCCAAAGCTTGATAACCTGTCCTGGTACTGTAACCCACCTATTCCCTTAATGACCTTTGTTGCCCTCCTCAGCACCCGCTCCAGTTCAGCTGTGTCCTTCTTATATACTGGTGCCCAAAACTGTACACAGTATTCCATATGTGGTCTGACCAGTGATTTATAAAGAGGCAAAACTATATCAAACAGCAGAGGCTAGGAGTATTAGTTTTTGTTCTTTTTAGTCTATTGTTCTTCATAGTAAAATTGTTTTCAAACTGTATTGTAAATTATCTTTTCCTTTGATATGTTACTGTATTGTACTGGGGCAATGCACCTAGGACTTCACTGCATTGAGCGCTTTCACTAGCAGCCGGCAGTGTTGTCGTTTGGCTGGTCTTCCTAAGATCAGCGATCTGTTTCTCTTAAGGCTCTACTAGGCATTGCTCCCACCTAGCCAGAATCCTGCTCCACACTGATGAGGGGCAACACCCCAAAACAGCTGTATGTGGATGGTTACCTAGCCTTGGTTTGTCCCTTGTCATTACATTGACTTATAGGGCCACTTAATATGGTGGTTTTGGTGGTTTCCTAACAGGAGCTGCGACTTGGCTGGGTCCTTCACGGAGGGATATCTGGCTAGTTCATTGTGTTCTCATCTTTAGCATTTATGTCTCTTTTGATGCATACCATTATTTTATTAGCCTTGGCAGCTGCTGCCTGGCACTGATCACTAAGTTGAGTTTACTGTCCACCAAAACCCCTAAGTCCATTTCGGAAGCAGTTTTACCCAGTGTTTTATTATTTAGGACATAACTGTACTTATTATTTCTACGACCCAAATGCATAACTTTACATTTATCCACACTAAACTTCATTTGTCATTTCTCCACCCAAGCCTCCAGCTTCTCCAAATCCCTCTGTAATATGATATTATCCTCCTCTGTACTGATTACTTTACCCAGTTTAGTATCATCTGCAAAAATGGAGATTCTACTCTGTATCCCCCCCTACAAGATTAATAAAGCAATTAAAAAGAAGTGGACCCAACACTGACCCCTGTGGTACCCCACTAGTAACTAAAACCCAATCTAAATATGTTCCATCAATGACCACCCTCTGTTTTCTATCACTCAGCCAGTTATCCATTTACATATATCTTCCCCTAGTCCCAGCATCCTCATTTTATAGACCAACCCTACTTGCGGCACAGTATCAAATGTCTTTGAAAAGTCCATTATATGTTATTGCCTCTTTGCTACTAGAAATGAAACTAGAAGGGAAAAAAGAACAAAAAAAAAAAAACGGACGCTTTGCTCAAAATTTTTACTTCTGAATACATCAAAATGAATACTTTTTGCTGTAAATAAGAGTTTTGATACTATATCCTACATGAGGACTGAATAATGGGAAAGATTGAAGAATTCCTTTAATTTCACGTATTCTCCTAGTCTGCATGACCCATACCCATACAGTAGTTTACATGACCCATTCAGAGTTATGAACCCTATCCTCTTTCTGGAGTCTGTAACTACCTAACTTTACATTACGTCTTATTCACAAAAAGACTACGCCAAGTATCACTACTTCCATGGTAACTAGAAAACGCTGTCCGCGCGTCTGTGGAAGCGTTTGGCCTTCTTGTTCTCGGGTCACACATGCCGAAATAGGGAAGCCAAAGAGCGATCCTGGCTGTCACAGCACGGCAAGTAGCCAAGTGGACAGCTGGGCGGTCGGAGAGATTCTAACTAAAGCAGGACGGACGTGACATCTGAGATAGGATGCATAGGATAGAGCGGTAGTCTAAGACCTGTGGCTCTCCAGCAGTTGCAAAACTACAACTCCCATCATGCCTGGCAGCTAAAGGCTGACACTGCATGATGCAAAATATTGTTTTGCAAGCACTGGTGAACCACAGGTTGGGGAGCATATAGAGACATTATCCTAAACTACAGATATATAGAATATAGCTATGGAAAATACTTTATCACATACATGATAAAGTAGGAAGGGCAGGCCACCCATTCCGAGAAGTGACAAGAAACAGGATGCACCCTCCCCATCAGATTAAAGGGTATCTGAGGATACGTTCTCATCCCCACACAGCAAATACAGATTCTTACAAAAATTAGGAACTGAATGTAGCTTATACTGATAAGCAGAAGGGCTTCTGTATACAATGATGGTGCACAGCCCGCTGACTGATGTATACCCAACATATAACTGGGGTGGAACGCTGTGATGTATAGAAACACAACAGCACAAGTCATCTATTGATCGTCACTGAGAATATACACTGTATCACATGTCATCCAGACAAGTCAAAAGTGTGGATCGCGCTGGGTGTCAGTCCTGAGGCCACCTGTGATCACTCCCCAGCTGCCTGCCCCATCAAAAAAAGAAAGAAAAAAAAAAAAACACGTAATTGTAGCCTTAAATTCTAAAGGAGAAGTCCAGCGAAAATTTTTATTAAAGTATTGTATTGCCCCCCAAAAGTTATACAAATCCCCAATATACACTTATTACGGGAAATGCTTATAAAGTGCTTTTTTCCCTGCACTTACTACTGCATCAAGGCTTCACTTCCTGGATAAAATGGTGATGTCACTTCCTGGATAACATGGTGATGTCACTTCCTGGATAACATGGTGATGTCACTTCCTGGATAACATGGTGATGTCACTTCCTGGATAACATGGTGATGGCACGACCCGACTCCCAGAGCTGTGCGGGCTGTGGCTGCTGGAGAGGATGATGGCAGGGGGACACTGAGGGACACAGAGCACTGGAGGGACACTGTGCATCCCTCTGCCATCATCCTCTACAGCAGCCACAGCCCGCACAGCTCTGGGAGTCGGGTCGTGACATCGCCATGTTATCCAGGAAGTGAAGCCTTGATGCAGTAGTAAGTGCAGGGAAAAAAGGAATTTATAAGTATTTACCCGTGATAAGTGTACATTGGTGATTTGTATAACTTTTGGGGGGCAATACAATACTTTAACAAAAATTTTCGCCGGACCTCTCCTTTAAGGCTAAACATACAGACTAAACCACGAGTAGAGATGATCGAACACTGCTGATGTTCAGGTTCGTACAAACTCGAACCATCGGTATTTGACTCCCGCTGCCTTCCTGTTCCGTTGGGAAAGTGGAGACCGCCCGATTCCCGCATGTAAAACAGGAATACAGCCTGGGCCACATAGGTTGTATTCCTGTTTTCCAGATGTTACTCAGGCTGTCTCCACCTTCCCTACAGAACGGGAAGGCAGCGGAAGCCAAATACAGAGGTTCGAGTTCGTAAGGACCTGAACATCAGCGCTGTTCGATCATCTTTAACCACGAGCCCCAGTAGTCTGGCAGGATTTGCTTTTGATCAGAAAAATGTATCTGTTTTCTTCTACAAACAGCGCCAAACCGATCTGCAGGCCGTGTGTGGGATTGCAATTTAATTTACATAAACCTCCTTTAAATGAACAGACATATAATAAAATTCCTCTACACACCCCTGGCCCATGACTGCTAACAGGGAACAATAGATGAAATTCAGCTGTATAGCAAGTAAGTAAAACAAGTGCACGGTCCCTTTAAGGGCTAAAGTAGATTTCCTGTGCTCTGTGCTGGGCGGCTGCCAGGGGCACATGACCCAGTCTGCAATGAAACTGAAGATGAGAAGTGGTTTGATCTCTCATCATAGAACAAGACAATTCTAATGATTCCTCAGTCAGCACCGAGATCCCGAAAGGAAGAAAAAGCTTCAGCTAGACGACTCCCGACATCACACAGGAGCTCGGGGTCTTTTTACGCATAGTTGTGCAGAAATTTTCTACATGGAAAGGATCTTTTAACTGTAATACCTAAAAAAAAAATTATTTAAATTAAGAATAAATTACAGCAAACTGCAAAGTTCCAAGTGGAGAGATGGTGCACACATTGAGGGAGATTTAACAAACATGGTGTAAAGTGAAACTGGCTCAGTTGCCCCTAGCAACCAATCAGAATCCACCTTTCATTCCTCACAGACTCTTTGGTAAATGAAAGGTGGAATCTGATTGGTTGCTAGGGGCAACTGAGCCAGTTTCACTTTACACCATGTGATTTCAACTGCCCTCTCACACAGACCAGGTCCACTAACACCCCTGTTTGACAACCCGTCTTCCCCCTCAGCCGTAGGACAGGACTGTTTCCTTGTCTGGGATAGCGCGTTGGCCCCTAGACTCGCCAAAATATATACTTGCTCTCCCTCACCCTTACCGTCCTTCACTGAGCTTGGTGACCTCCGCCCAGAGAAACGTTTATTGTGGACAGAAAACTTCCAATTACGCTCTTATCTTACTACTCTTTCTAGATCACAGACCATCCATAGGAGTCTTACGACACTAGAGACACTAATCACTTCTGATGGTCCCCCGCATTACCTTCTCTCCTGTATGTACAGCATACTTACCTCACATGTGCTGGAGGAACCCCTCTGTTATGTACTGGCCTGGGAGAGGGAGTTGGAGGTCCATCTGGACAAATGCTTTTTATTTACTCACAAGCTTCCCATGGCCTGTCATGCACAGGAAAAAAATTATAAAAAATTCTCACAAGATGGTACCGCTGTCCTGCTTTACTACACGTGATTTTCCCCTCTGTGTCAGACCTTTGTTGGCAATGTTCTGCCGCCACAGGAACTAGGCTTCATGTTTGGTGGAGCTGTCAGGATATTCAACCCTTTTGGCAAAAAATATTTACACTCTATAATTCTCTCACAAACTCAACAGTCCCCTTCACAGCTCAGATTGGTCTTCTTTCCAGAATACCAGGATCCATTTCTTCAGTAAAAAAAAAAAAAAAAAAAAAAAAAAAAGTGTATTCCGCCACTTCTTGACTGCCGCCCGAACAGTTCTACCCCGCCACTGGAAATCCCCTACCCCGCCTACGCTAGTGGAATGGGTCTCGGAGGTTAACCATATTATGCATATGGAGGAAATGGTAGCAGAAGATGCAGGTCGCAATAAAGTATTTGCGTACACCTGGACGTCTTGGTTACAGTTACGTGACAGTCCTGAACTGGCGAATTGGCTTGCTGCTCCTTGAACTGTTCTATCCCTGTGACCTACCTTTGGCTATACACATACCGCATGATGGGATGTAGAGTCCCTCCATCCCTCCCCTCCCCCAACTTATTTATCTATTTATTTGTTATATATTATTTTTTTTTTTTTTTATATATATAATTTTTTTGATTGTTTAGTTTAGTTTTGTTTGCCTTGTCTTGTCTTGTTTTTGTTTAACTTTTTCCCTTATCACTTCTATTTCCACATCTTCCCCCCCCCCCTTTTACCTAAGATCCTTTTGTCTCTTTCTGCTACAATGCTTTGCTTCTTTCATTTCTATTTACTCTGTTCTTCCGGACATACACTTGTTAGTTTTACAGGTGACGCGCAGAGCACTCGAGACTTAATTTGGAGTTATAGTTCTTACTATTTTATATGCTCCACGTTATACTTTTCTTATGTCAATGTTAGCCACATCTGATTGTTGTATGGTATTGTACATGCTTATTATCTTGACTCTGCGCAGTCAGCGTCTTGCATTTCTTTCCTCTGCTTCTTTCAATAAAAACATTTAACGCAAAAAAGTGTCTGACAAGTGCTTGTGCAAAGTCCTACAATCCAGTCCATTGGGTAAAGCAGTATAATAATGTTGTTATGTACAAACAAGGCACGTATGGTGGAGCCCATATCAGAGGCGACGTGATCAATAAACATAGAACGTTAACTATGACCCAAGGCCATGGTATCTGCCTGGCAAACCAATGCTGAGGTGGAAGGGGAAAGAAGACCCTCTTGTCTAATGAAGAGATGGTCATCCTATGGCGTATGGAGATATGTTGTAGGGAAATAGGAAACCCCTTATGTGCTATAAAAACGTGGCACATTACAATATTTTTACTAAATACGAACAGGAAGAAGCAGTAATCCGGCACTGCCCAACTCATGTACTCACTGAACAAAGGTGTGTGCGGAGCTAGGAGCCAACTCAATGGAATCACCGACATACAACACCGCCATACACTGCAAATTACCGACATACAACAGTGGGGGACATCACAATGATAGCAGGGTTGTTCCACAGGTGACGGCCTGTTTCACACGTCACGCGCTTCTACTGGCCTGATGACATTACTCAAGACCCAGCGCTACAAAAACATGGCCACTTGTCCACCTCTCGTCTCTAGATTGGGTGGGGTTTAAACCTCAGTTCCATTGAAGTAAAAGGAGCTTAATTGCAAACCGCACCTGAACTGGAGACAAGAGAGGGGGGATCTGTCCTGGGCTTTGGCAGGTGATGCAATTATTGTCCTAAAAACTACTTTTAGGGTCTGTTCACACGCACAGACTCGCTGCGTAAACTCGCACCAAACTCGCATGAAAGTAGCTGCGTTTTTTGCGGTGTTGAACTCGCCTGTGAAAATCATGTAAAATCAAAACTCGCATGTAAAAAAAAATCACACCAAACACGCAGCGAGAATACACATACATTGACTTGATAGCAATCAGTATGAGGGTCTGTTCACTGTACACACGTACAGACTCGCTGCGTATTTATCGCTGCTAGTTTCTCGCACATCAATCCACAGTGATACTGATTGCTATCAAGTCAATGTATGTGTATTCTTGCTGCGTGTTTGGTGCGATTTTGTACATGCGAGTTTTGATTTTCACAGACGAGTTCAACACCACAAAAAACGCAGCTACTTTCGTGCGAGTTTGAGTTTGTAGTGCTGGATAACCCCTTTTAAGGGGTAGTGCGGCGGTAAACAATTATTCACAGAATAACACACATTACAAAGTTATACAACTTTGTAATGTATGTTATGTCTGTGAATGGCCCCCTTCCCCGTGTCCCACCACCCCCACCCGTGTACCCGGAAGTGTGGTGCGCTATACATACCTGTCACGTGCCGACTCGTCTCCGATCTTCAGTCTGCGATGTCGTCTTCGGATGGCCCGGCCGAATCCCTCCGAGCGTCCTGAGTGCCGGACGCCCTCTTCAGCGTCATCAGATGCTCAACCGCGATTGGCTAATCACAGTTTGGCTCAGCCAATCGCGGCTGAGCAGCTGATGACACGGCAGAGGGCGGCCGGCACTCAGGACGCTCGGAGGGATTCGGCCGAAGACAACATCGCTGACTGAAGATCGGAAACGAGTCGGCACATGACAGGTAATGTATAGCGCACCACACTTCCGGGTACACAGGTGGGGGTGGTGGGACACAGGGAAGGGGGCCATTCACAGACATAACATACATTACAAAGTTGTATAACTTTGTAATGTGTGTTATTCTGTGAATAATTGTTTACCGCCGCACTACCCCTTTAAGGCAAGAGACAGCCCTACTCTTGTCTCCAGATTGGGCGGGGTTTTGCTGCTCAGTTCCATTAAAGTGAATGGAGTTTAACTGCAAACCGCACCTGAACTGGAAACAAGAGTCATGTGTTGTCTCTTAAAAGAAAGTGGCCATATTTCTGTAGCACTGGATAAACCTTTTAACACTGCACAGATGCCTTAACTATCCACCACACGTGCAGTGTTCAGACAAGGGATGATTAGGAGAAATCCTGCCAAGGGGCGTTCCTAATGGTGGGGAGGAGGGATGGAGAGGCGGCACAGGCCTAGGCCACAGATACTAAATTTGACACAGGGCTGCAAGTTTCAAAGTTGTTTTTTAGGACAATCTCACCTGTCGAACGGACCCCAGGACAGATCTTGTATTAAAAGCAGCTATCCAACGGTACAAGCGGTTTGGGGGGGGAAAGGGGGCAAATTGTGGCTACAGATTCACTTTAAAGTCAGAAATGCTTTTCCTGGGAAAAGTCTTGAGAATGCAACCCTCATCATAAAGACAGATCCCAGAGTCAAAAACTGAAGACTGTAGGAGCCACACTGACAGTGGTGATAAGAAAAGCTGCTCAGCAATCATACAGATCCACAGATATAAATGTGCCCCAGATACATCTATCTACCATAAGGGTATTTCCACACTGAGTAGATACAGGGGAAGTGCCGCAGTGCTCAGTGTCCCACTATCAGTGAATGAGAGGGCGCGCGTTCCTCCGCAGCCGCCGCTCTCCGCTCAAAGAACTGACATGTCTCTCATTCAAAGACAGCGGGACACTTGAGCACGGCGGGATTCCGCGTCGGAGAGCTCCGCTGCGGAATTCCGCTATACTTACTTAGTGTGAACATACCCAGCCGGGACTACACACACACAGCTGCCCTACAGGGGGCCATATATGTAAATGTTGGCTGAACCTGTTGAGTGTTGCAGGAACGGTTAATCGTCTATGGTCAGGAGACTTCCCTCCAACAGCACGACCAGGCAGGTGGATTGTCATCACACTACATTAAATGCAATGTATCCAAGCTATACATCAAAGCCAGTCAGAGAAAATAAGGATGGTCCTATTCATTTTAATGGCCCAAACATAGTTAAGTATCACTGCCACTAACAAGATACAGTACCCTCAATCTCAAAATAATATCACTGTGTCACTGTGCTATCAACAGGAATAGGGACCGCCATCCATAGTGTTCCTCTTTCCTCCCTGTATATACAGGATTGCAGTGGAGTAAGTCAGGTCACGGCACCGGCACGATGTCACATATCACAGTTGGACAATGAGGTCACAACTGTGTATGTGATTATATATATATATATATATATATATATATATATATATATATATATATATATATATATATATATATATATATATATATTACACACAAACATACTCACGTTTGCTGTTTTGCTGATCTGTTGGTGTTGGTTTGTGTTCATGATTTGTATCATTTGGGTGAACAATTTTTAAATGAGATTTATTAAACGTTAAGTTTTACCCCAAACATAGTTAACCAGTCAATAGCCAACTATCATCAGTCTAATAAAGTGAATAGGGCTGCTGTGGTACATGTCACAATCATTTATATTTAATGGTATCATCTAAAAGAAATAATCCGGGCACTTACCAGCGTGTCCTTAATATATCTTTATTAGGCAGCGATCATGTCGCAAAGACAGTCCAACAAATGTTTCACGCACGCAACCTGCGCTTTGTCAAGGCTAAGCTTTGGTGCTCAACTCTTGTTGGTCTGTCTCTGCAACATGATCGCTGTCTGATAAAGAAGATTCATTAAAGGAGAGCTCCAGCAAAAACGAAAAATCTCTTGCAGGCAGCCGGGTGTAACAACATCTATACTTATCTGTCCCCGTGCCCCCGCAGCACTGCATCGCATCATCGCTCATGAACGCCTGCCAGCCTCCTCTAGATCCTGCAATGTCAAGACCTGGCTCAGAAATATCCGCTCAGCCTGTCAGTGACTCAGGAAGGACAGTGCTGTGGTCACTGACTGGCTGAGTGGGCGCTTCCTGCTGGGTTTTAACACCAGGCAAGAAAAAGCCAACAGGCAAGAAAAAGGGGCCTGCGGCAGTCAGTGAGCTAGAGCTGCGGGGCAGGGGAAGGGGTAAGTATAGATTCTTTATCAGGTCCTTGCACCCCCTGCCTGCACTGGATTTTTAGTTTTTACTTGAGTTCTCCTTTAAAGTGACTGTACCACCAGCCCAGGCTGAAGCACTGGAGGTGGACCGACCCACCCTTAGTGGGAGGAAACCCTATGATAGGGTTCCATTGATTCTAATGGAGTCACGTCATGGAGGGGCTGGAGTTTCTTCCCACCAAGGGTGGGTCAGGCCGCCTCCAGTGCTTCAGCCTGGGCCTGGTGGTACAGTCACTTTAAGGGGACGCTGGTGAGTGACATGATCATGTCTTTTGGATGATAAAATCGTGGACTGCTATATACTCGCGTCACTAAACACCACCTAAGCCCAAGCCCATTAGCACTTTCTTTCTGTGGACTTTTTGGCCCAAATTTATTAAAGAGTGTAAAGTATACACTGATGTAAACTGCCCACAGCAACCAATCATGGCTCCTCTTTCATTTTACCAGAACTGAAAGCTGAGCTGTGATTGGTTGTTGTGGGCAGTTTACGCTTTTTGATAAATTGCCGCCTTTATGTGTTCCGGAATGTAAAGTCCAGCTGAGTCATTGCGCAGTAAGTAGTATGAACCTGTTGAGTATTAAAAAATAATACATGAACGTTCGCATACAAAGGACATAGTATGCTGAAAAAAAAAAACCCATAAAAAATAAAATATATAACAAGAAAAAAACCCTGTCACCAAAACCACCTGAAGACTTAGATCGCAATGCGCTCTAACCCATTGTATGTTTAGTTTAAGGGTAGCTTCACAAGTAGCAATTCGCAGGAGATTTCACACTTTTTTTTTTAATAGGGTTTATATACTCGCAGCGGAATGAAAATTATGTAAAGCGACATCCCCCTTAACCCACCGCGGCCCAGTGAATACGTTACCCGACCGCTCTCTGGCCTGCTTCTGTGGCTGCAGCGGGACAGTGCCCCAAATGGCAGAGCAAGATGTCAGGATGCTGGGAGCCACAGAAGCAGGCCAGAGCACAGGTGGGTAAAGTATCCACCGGTCTGTCATAGGCTAAGGGGGATGGCGCTTGACATACTTGCAGCAGAATAAAAATTCCTATTTTCATTCTATTCAAAATGACAGTGCCGGGATCTTAGCATATTTTGCTGCGGAGCTCGCAACATTAACCAAAACCAGGAGTAGGTTGGAAACAGAAACTGTGCAAACCTTTCCATTAAAATTTTGCTTCGTTAGATTCACTTGTGACTTTGGTTAAAAAAAAAATACACGTAAATAGAGATGAGCGAACCTGGAGCATGCTTGAGTCGATCCGAACCCGAACTTTCGGCATTTGATTAGCGGTGGCTGCTGAAGTTGGATAAAGCCCTAAGGCTATGTGGAAAACATGGATATAGTCATTGGCTGTATCCATGTTTTCCAGACAACCTTAGAGCTTTATCCAAGTTCAGCAGCCCCAGCTTATCAAATGCTGAACAATCGGTTCAGATCGACCTGAACCCGGTTCGCTCATCTCTACATGTAAACATAGCCTAAAGATGAGAATTCAAATGATAAATTTACTTTTTTCTTTTTTTGCACGCATTACTTTTGATAAAATTCTCAAAAAACGCTGCAGCCCCTTTAAACAGCTGATCGGCAGGGGTACTGGGAATCGCTTCCTTCCTTATACTGATGGCCTAACTCATGTGTAAGGATAGAGAACACCTTTACCTCATGAATATTCAGCATAAAAAAAAAGTGTGTGTATTTTAAACCTGCAGCATGCCCTGCCTGATATGAATGCAGATCTACAGCAGGTTGTCACGCATCCCGTGTACACTCAGATGTGCAGCCGACATGCGCAGCTTAAAAAAGTTGAGTTGTTTTGTTTTTTTCCTTCTACTCACAGTGATGCAGATTTACTTGTATAGAACCTGCAGCATATCTGCCCTCTGGGACAACAACCAGCACGGTGTGTCAAATACTACATAAAACCCATTGGCCATAGATGCGTCATGTACTACAGAACAAAAATTTCCAAAAAGTTATACATACTTCTCTAGCCTCTCATTGATCCTACGTGCCAAGATTTTTCCTGTATACCTGTCAGTGCCTCGGAGTTGGCCAAGTTTCTGTACAAATTCAATAAGAGATGTTAACGTTTTGATAAATTTTAAAGTAGTTATCCAGCGCTACATGGCCACTTTCCCCCTACTGTTGTCTCCAGATTGGGTGGGGTTTTGAAACTCAGTTCCATTGAAGTAAATGGAGCTTAATTGCAAACCGCACCTGAACTGGAGACAACAGTAGGGGGAAAGTGGCCATGTTTTTGTAGCGCTGGATAACCCCTTTAAGCAAACTAAAAACTAAACATGTAGGGTAGTGATAAGCGAATGTACAGTACTAGCAAAGCGCTTCGCTAAACTCGGCTGTCGGCTGCGTTTGAACTCTGTACCGCTTTGGATCTCTGAAAAAGCTAAATCCATTCCTGAGAAACTGTTTAAAAAAATCTGTCAGATACCTGTGAGTGTAAAAGGACCCTAAGAGGCCAAACAAATAAAGATAACATTTCCCTGATAAACTTTTTTTTTTAACATAGCAAATATCCAATTTCCTGCCGCAACGTCGAAAAGGGAGGATAGAAAGAAGTGATACTTACCTCCTCCAGTCCCCTCCCCTCCACTATCTCCAGGATCCTTTGACACGTCATCCCCATAAGTAGCGCTGAGTAGACATGTCAAACAGTTTGACAGGTCCGCTCGATTGTACACGCAAGACATGCCCCGCTCGGCCAACCACTGGCCACAAGAACGTCCTGCCTCGGGCCCTCTGTACGCATCCGTGTGCTCTTGGGGATCGTAAAACCATTAAACGCATGGAGTGTCATCCATTACTACAGATCCTGTTTTTTTTAAGGTTCGGGATCCAGGTAAAGGCACGGGCATTGGCCCATAGACTAACGCAGGGATTGGGAACCTTCAGGCCCTCCGACTGTTGCAAAACTACAATGCCCATCATGCCTGGACAGCCAAAGCTTTAGCTGTCCAGGCATGATGGGCATTGTAGTTTTGCAACAGCTGGAGGTTCCCTTCCCCTAGTGTAATGGATCCCACAATTGTGGACATGCGTAAGGTTCCTTAAAGGGACGACATCACAGGAACCAGGAAGTATTGAGGGTCAGAAGAATTCCCCCCCCCCCCCCTCTTTAACCCTCATATATACAACATGTTTTCTTCCCCGACAACCACTTTAGGGCCTGTTCACACACGCCGGAAACATTTAGGATATTCCTAGTCAGAATCTGCAACAAACCTGCAGCATTGTGTGAACACAACCCAAGGAAAAGGATCCATACAGGGCGACAATTTCACCGCTCGCCGCACATAGACGAGAGCCGGTAAATATGATGCGATCACCGGAGCCGCACGTCATAGAAATAATAGTGTCTGAGGTGATAAATATAAGAAACCATAATAAGTGGTGTAATAGAGGCACAAGCCGGTTACCATGGTGAAGCCCAGGGCTACTACATGTGACAGATAGTAGCCCAGGGCAGCCCCGGAGCCTGTATACAGCAATCACTGTGTCTATATAGATGGAAGAGCCACAATAACATACAAGCCCTCCCGGCCGCAGCCGCACGTCACCCGTGCCGGGATTAGTCACCTCTCGGGCGGTGCAGGCCTCGCTGGCTCCGGCCTGGGTGCTCCGGGTGAGTCCTGGGCCTGGCAGGCCGCTCGCTGTCCCGGACCGGGTTATGGGAGGAATCCTGGGCCTCGTACGGACGGCGGAAAGCGGAGGGAAATCGTTGGCTACAGACAGATACCGTGCACAGCGACCATCCGGGACAATGGCGGCCGCCAGACCGAAGCAGCTGCCAGCCGAAATCACCGGATACCCGAGCGTATCGATGGGGGAGCCAACTAGGATCAAACTGAGCCAATCAGAGGGCGGCGTCTGTTTTTTAAGGCAGTGGTAATGGAGCGCCGAGCGGTGTCAGCAGATGCAGGCGTAGTAATGGAGCGGAGAGCGGTGTCAGCAGATGCAGGCGTAGTAATGGAGCGGAGAGCGGTGTCAGCAGATGCAGGCGTAGTAATGGAGCGGCCGAGCAGGGAGGATGAGGAGATGCAACGGCCGCGGCTGTGGGGAGATAGAGCTCCTATCGTGTATAAGCTGCTGAGGGAGCAGGGTGGGGATACACAGAGGCACAGGGCTGTGAGGATATAGAGCTCCAACCGTATATAGGCTGCTGAGAGAACAGGATGGGGATATACAGAGGCACAGGACTCCTATATAGGCTGCTGAGAGAACAGGATGGGGATATACAGAGGCACAGGACTCCTATATAGGCTGCTGAGAGAACAGGATGGGGATATACAGAGGCACAGGACTCCTATATAGGCTGCTGAGGGAACAGGATGGGGACACACAGAAGCACAGGACTCCTATATAGGCTGCTGAGGGAACAGGATGGGGACACACAGAAGCACAGGACTCCTATATAGGCTGCTGAGGGAACAGGATGGGGACACACAGAAGCACAGGACTCCTATATAGGCTGCTGAGGGAACAGGATGGGGGGACACAGAAGCAAAGGACTCCTATATAAGATGCTGAGGAAGCAGGATGGGGACACACAGAAGCACATGACTCCTATATAGGCTGCTGAGGGAACAGGATGGGGATATACAGAGGCACATGACTCCTATATAGGCTGCTGAGGGAACAGGATGGGGACACACAGAAGCACAGGACTCCTATATAGGCTGCTGAGGGAACAGGATGGGGACACACAGAAGCACAGGACTCCTATATAGGCTGCTGAGGGAACAGGATGGGGACACACAGAAGCACAGGACTCCTATATAGGCTGCTGAGGGAACAGGATGGGGACACACAGAAGCACAGGACTCCTATATAGGCTACTGAGGGAACAGGATGGGGACACACAGAAGCACAGGACTCCTATATAGGCTGCTGAGGGAACAGGATGGGGACACACAGAAGCACAGGACTCCTATATAGGCTGCTGAGGGAACAGGATGGGGGGACACAGAAGCAAAGGACTCCTATATAAGATGCTGAGGAAGCAGGATGGGGATATATAGAAGCACAGGGCTGTGAGGAGACAGGACTCCTATCGTGTATAATCTGCTGAGGGAACAGGATGGGGACACACAGAAGCACAGGGCTGTGAGGAGACAAGACTCCTATCGTATATAAGCTGCTGAGGGAACAGGATGGGGATATACAGAAGCACAGGACTGTGGGGAGACAGGAATCCTATCGTATATAAGCTGCTAAGGAAACAGAATGGGGTTACACAGAAGTACAGGACTCCTATATAAGATGCTGAGGAAGCAGGATGGGGATATACAGAAGCACAGGGCTGTGAGGATACAGGACTTCTATCGTATATAAGCTGCTGAGGGAACAGGATGGGGACACACAGAAGCACAGGGCTCCTATATAAGATGCTGAGGAAGCAGGATGGGGTTACACAGAGGCAAGCTGCTGAGGGAACAGGATGAGGATACACAGAAGCACAGGGCTGGGGGGATACAGGACTCCTGTATAACATGCTGAGGATGCAGGCTGGGATTACACAGAAGCACAGGACTCCTATATAAGCTGCTGAGGGAACAGGATGGGGTTACACAGAAGCACAGGACTCCTATATAAGATGCTGAGGAAGCAGGATGGGGTTACACAGAGGCACAGGGCTGTGGGGAGACAGGACTCCTATCGTATATAAGCTGCTGAGGGAACAGGATGAGGATACACAGAAGCACAGGGCTGTGGGGATACAGGACTCCTGTATAACATGCTGAGGATGCAGGCTGGGATTACACAGAAGCACAGGATTCCTATATAAGCCGCTGAGGAAGCAGGATGGGGTTACATAGAGGCACAGGGCTGTGGGGAGACAGGACTCCTATAGAAGCTGCTGAGGGAACTGGATGGGGACACACAGAAGCACAGGGCTGTGGGGATACAGGACTCCTATATAAGCTGCTGAGGAAACAGAGGCACAGGGCTGTGAGGATACAGGACTATATAAGATGCTGAGGCATTATATACTGGAAGCAGGATGGGGATATACACAGGCACAGGGCTGTGGGGATACAGGACTCCTATATAAGCCGCTGAGGCATTATATACTGGAAGCAGGATGGGGATATACACAGGCACAGGGCTGTGGGGATACAGGACTCCTATATAAGCCGCTGAGGCATTATATACTGGAAGCAGGATGGGGATATACACAGGCACAGGGCTGTGGGGATACAGGACTCCTATATAAGCCGCTGAGGCATTATATACTGGAAGCAGGATGGGGATATACACAGGCACAGGGCTGTGGGGATACAGGACTCCTATATAAGCCGCTGAGGCATTATATACTGGAAGCAGGATGGGGTTATACAGAGGCACAGGGCTGTGGGGTCAAAAACGTGTTTTATAAGGCGAGGGCTACAAAACCAGCAAAATGCATCCAAGTCATGACTTTACAACTAAAAAAAAAAAAAAAAAAAGTTGCAATTGCTCGAGTCCATCCGAACCCAATCGTTCTAAGGTTGTCTGGGAAACATGGATACAGCCAATGACTATATCCATGATTTCCACATAGCCTTAGGGCTTTATCCAACTTCAGCAGCCACCGCTAATCAAATGCCGAACGATCGGGTTCGGATGGACTCGAGCATACTCCAGGTTCGCTCATCTCTAGTTGCAAATGGTAATGTGGAGGATCACTATATATTCAACTAAAGTCACTGTCGCCAGCCTTAAAAGGGGCTCTGTCATGTTAAAAAAAAAAAAACCTGTCAGGTGTCAGGGACTGCTGAGACCCCCACCCATCAGGGGAATGAGCCAGGAGAAGCACAGGGTAGCGCACTTCGCTTCTCTACTCTCAGCAATCTCTGTCTATGGGCTCCATTATAGCTTAATGTGGCTTCTAGAGGTAGGGGATTGATGGGGAGGTGAAGCGCTTTACTGTGTGCTTCTTCCTGTTTGGTGGGGGCCTCAGCAATGAGAGTGATAAAAAAAAAAAAAAAACTTTTGACATGTCCCTGCGACAAGCACTTTAAGTAAAATTGGTCACCCGATAAATGCTACATGAAAAAATTACTGCACAACATTGCAATCTTTATGTTGTGTGATCAAATTCACCTAAGTATATGGCTACACAACAACTTTGTTTTTTCAGTATGAATATCACAATGTTGTATTGTGACCTCACAAGTAATGTTAGTGAATGGTGCCATGTTGCAACATAACACAACTACGTAGCACAACTATTTTGGTTGTGCTGTCACATGACACTGCTGTTTTAGGGCAGGAATTGGCAGTGAGTCCAGCGTGGAGCGTCACAATTGAGTCGCAGTCGCATAAAACTTAAATTGATGTCTCTGCTGGCAAAAGCACAAGTGGCTTATGACCGAGAGGCATCCAACAACCTCTGCCACCGGTAATCAAATGCTGAACGATCGGACTAAAGCATGCTAGAATTGTGTTCATCTCCAATAAATAGCATTGAACCTCCTATTTACATTCTTCAGTATAGTCTTGCATTTAGATCTCCTTTATTATAGATCTCTTAACTGCCACGATCCCAGGTGCCATATGCAGCCCGGGACCACGGCTATTAGCGGGCACGGTCTGATCGCCGCTAATTAGCCTTTTAAATGCAGCTGTCAACGTTGACAGCTGCATTTAAAATGCTGCTTTCCCTCTTCCCTTGTGTCTAGTGGGGGGATTGCCCCCCTGCGACGTGGTCGCAGAGGAGCGATCCCCGCATTTTCACCCAGTCGGGGTCTGCACCGTAATGGCACTGATCCTGACTCGGCAATCTATTGCTTTTGGCTGCGGCAGCCGAAGTGCCCATATCATTGATCTATGCCGTATATCTATACTGCATAGATCTCAATGAGAGATCAGTGTAGTAATACTAGAAGTTTTCCAGGGGGGCTTCTAGTATGTGTGTAAAAAAACAAAACCTTTTTTTATTAATACAAAATAAATAAATAAATGTTTGGTATCGCCGCGTGCGTAATCGCCCAAACTATTAATTTATTTCATTCCTGATCTCTCACGGTAAACGGCGTCAGCGCAAAAAATTTCCAAAGTGCAAAATTGGCCATTTTTGGTTGCATCAAATCTAGAAAAATTGTGATAATAAGAGATCAAAGAGTCGTATATGCGCAATCAAGGTACCGATAGAAAGTACAGATCATGGCGCAAAAAATGACACCTCACACAGCCCCATAGACCAAAGGATAAAAGTGCTATAAGCCTGGGAATGGAGCAGTTTTAAGGAACATTTATTTTGTGAAAAAGGTTTAAATTTTTTAAAAGCCATCAAATAAAATAAAAGTTACACAAGTTACATATCATTGTAATCGTAACAACTTGATGGACATGCATAACAAGTCAGTTTTACCCTAGGGCAAACGGCGTAAAAACGAAACCTCCCCAAATTAAAAAAAATTAAGCCTGCCATTGAAAAGTACAATTAGTGGCACAAAAAATAAGGGCTGATGTGGGTCTGCAGGTAAAAAAATGCAAGCGCTATGGCCTTTTAAACACGAGGAGGAAAAACGAAAGCGCCAAAGCAAAAAATAGCCCAGTCCAGAAGGGGTTAACTTGATGGTGCTTGAAAGTTTGTGGACCCTTCAGAATGTTTTAGATTTAACTACATTAGATGAGGTAGCTAATCGATAACGTAGCTAAAGACAAACACGAGTCAAAATATTACACCTATCCATTTATTTATAAATAAAAATGATTCAATATGCACAATATCACCTATCTGTGAGAGGCAAATTTATGTGAACCTATGGTGTGACCCTGTGTGTACCAATAACTGCACCCAAACATTCAGTCCTGCACATCCTGCATACCGATGGCTGAAGAAGCTGGATTCAGCCCTAGGGAGTCCTGGAAAACATGGTCACCGGTAATCAAATGCCAAGGCTTTCAGTCCAGACAAACTCAAGTGTGATCATCTCTAATTTTAACCTCTATTATACCACCAGCTTCTACTGTTATGCTGGTGGGTGTCCTCCCACCAACTTCTCACTTTAAAGCAAATGTACCATCAGGTACATTCGATTTTAGATTTGCATATTAATAGAACGGCACTGCGGTTCTTTTTCTCAGTTCCCGCACACATCGCCAGTCTATTACCTGGCACCGGCTGGGGCTGAAGCACTAGAGCCTGCCCATATGTGACGCGGCTCCATTGATTCCAGTGCAAACAGAGTGGTCTCTATGACAGAGTTGCTGTGGTTCCTAAATGCTTCTACTTCTCTGTAATATCACATACAGGTGAAGAATGGAATCTCATGATCCGACTTATTGCGGCGCTGGTGTCAGTAAGCTTATTCTTTCATCATTGTTAGGAAAGATGACTGCATCAGGGGCTGGATCTTGTACATCTGTGGTTGTATATAATAATTCAATAATTAAGACCTGGACCCAGTACTTTTCTCCATTTATGGAGAATATCTGATCGTTGTGTGTCTTACATCTGGGACCTGTGGAGAAATAGATTCTCCATGATCTGTACTTTCTATCGGTACCTTGATTGCGCTAATGTGACTTTTTGATCGCTTTTTATTACAATTTTTCTGGATTTGATGTGCCCAAAAATGCGCAATTTTGCACTTTGGAATTTTTTTGCGCTTACGCAATTTACCATGCAAGATCAGGAAGGAAATAAATTAATAGTTCGGGCCATTACGCATGCGGCAATACCAAATATGTTTATTTATTTATTTTTATTTATAAAAGGGAGGTGATTCAAACTTATTGGGGGAGGGGGATTTTTTTTATTAATAAAATTTTTTTTAATTTTTTTTTACACACATACTAGAAGTCTAACCCTGGGGTTAGGGTTATTCCCCCTGGGGGCCTCTAGTATAACTACACTGATCTCTCATTGAGATCTATGCAGTATAGATAAACTGCATAGATCAATGAGCTCGGTGTTTCATTGCTCTCGGCTGCTGCAGCCGAGAGCAATAGAATGCCAAGCCCGGATCAGCACCATGACAGCGCAGACCCCGGCCCTCTAAAGATGCAGGGATTGCTCATCCGCGATTATGTCTTCTTTATGGATGTACACACAATCCCAAGGCAAATGGCAGAGAGAACAGGATGTTTTGTCATAGGAATACTGAAGAAGAGGAGCCATGAGTTTCCGTACAGGAATAACACACTGAAGAAGCATTGTCACACACTTAGAAAGAGTCATGAGTGTAGAAAGTCCCTGACATCAGCTGAAATGATTTCCAATCAGTTCTTGTCTCATACGAAACGCTTCTGTTTCCACTGCTTCAATGTTATTACAGTCCTCTTCCGTCTCCATGGAGGAAGGTCCAGAATCAAACCAAATGTCCAGGCCATGCTGAAGCGCGATGTTGTGTAGTATACAGCAGGCCAAAATAATCTGAGCCGATTTCTCAGGCGAGTACTGCAAGGTCGCACGTGATCCATCCAGACAACGGAAGCGATGGCGGAGTGCTTGCTGGGTGCGCTCCATGACGTTATAGGTGGCAGAGTGAGCCATGTTATATCTATACTCTTGAGGGCTCTCTGGGATTTGCACCGGTGTCATCAGCCAAGGGCGAAGATGGAAAGCGCTGTTTGCTAACAAAGACAAAAGAGATCATAGCAAAAGAAAGTTAGAGAAATTACATTTCCTTCCTTTTATAGTATTTATCGATACAGGCAAGAACTAAAGCGGAAAACTGAAACCCTGCTACTACTTAACCTTCACCTTGCTGTGGATTTTACATTGCGATTGCCCACACATGCCCTTTAGGTAATATTGATCATCTGTATGCATATGTAAATAGCTATTCTGTAGACACACCATGTTTGTTATAGACGACCACAGAGGCTGATGCAGTCAAACAATATAATATCAGTATGGAAAACATAATAGTACTACAAACAACAGAGAGAGTGAGTGGTGGCATGGCAGATGGCTTACAGTGCTATACAGAACAAGTACATGTGCCCTATATAGCTGTACTGTAAATTCTGCTGGGTATAGATCCTGTTCTGGTTGGGGTCTATGATCCTGTAACAGCCTGGGGTTCCCAGAGAATCCACCTGCAACAGGCCATTATCACAATGGGGTCAGCAATCGGCTGATGAACAAGCTAATGCTCATCCATCAGCTGATCATATGATTTTGACCTATCTAAAAAAAAAAATCATCATTTGTCGGACGCACATCTCCCCATGTTGTGAGGGATGTTCAATCGATGAATGATCATGGTAAAGCAGGTTTGGACGGCACTCAGGGCTGGGGGTGCCCGGACAGGATACAGTCTATGCGAAGAAATTTTTCCGGCACTCACCCGAAAGCGGATTTATTTATGTACAAATACACACGGTGACACTATACAGGACACGTTTCGTCTCTTGCCTTTCTCAACTAGTCTCTAGATAGTGTGCTGTATTCACCGTGTGTATTTGTACATAAATAAATCCGTTTTCAGAAGATCGGGTGAGTGCCGGAAAAAATTCTTCGCAATCGATAAATGATGACAGCTAAGAGACATGCAGTAATGGTTAGTGCGGCCCTCCCTGCCTGGTGCTTGAACTCTGAAGAATGTCTGCAAATGTAAAAAGTAAAAATGAGACTGGTGCTTGTTTCCATTGACAGGTTGGGCCATCTAATGGTGGCAAGAGAAGAGTCTGCCTGGATGCAGTAGCTAGCGGCCATTTACCAGGCAGGACAGGGGTTGGAGAACCCTTGTTTTAGCTAACTGTGTGGGACATTTATGAAATACAATTGGAATACCCCTTTAAGATATATAATAAATAACTGGATGTTAAATACCGATTAATTAGATGGAGACACATGCTAAAACCCCTTCATACAATCATTCCATTGCACATACCCAGCATCCATCCCTCTTTATGCATCTTTGTCTCAA
Source organism: Dendropsophus ebraccatus (assembly GCF_027789765.1). NCBI lineage: Eukaryota > Metazoa > Chordata > Amphibia > Anura > Hylidae > Dendropsophus > Dendropsophus ebraccatus. The sequence continues at coordinate 28,605,524 of NC_091457.1, forward strand.
ACAGACAAGAGAGGTCAGATTGGTGGAGAACCATATCATCTTGCATGCTGCCGGGTCGGTGGGTTTCGGCCCACAGAAGTGACCCCTGAGTGTCACAAACAAGAAGGCAGTTTAAAGAGTGCAAGCCTTTCCGGTTCACATACGACAAGTCTTCAGCATTCGGGGCTTTGATAGTTATATGTGTACAGTCTACAACTCCCAGCACCCCAGGGACCCCAGCCAAGCCGTAGAAGTAATCCTTCAGCTTCTGTATTGATGCTTCATCCTGCGGAAAACAAATGAACTGCGAAGCTCTCTCCACCAGAGCGTCTGTGACATTGGTTACACATCGACTCATGGAAGCTTGGCTGATCCCAATGGTATCTCCCATACGGGTCTGAAATGAACCGGAGGTGTAAAATCCAAGAGCCGCCATAATCTGTGTCTCAGGGCTGATAGCACGGGATCGCTGAGTTGGCCGTGATAGGCTAGTACCCAAAAGATCAACCAGGTAGTCAATAAAGGGTCTGGGAAAGCCGTAGGTAGATACCAAATACTCATCGGAAACATCATCCAGTCGGAATCGGTCGAGTGTGCGGTGCCCTCGGCCATATAGCAGTAAGTCACAATCTAGGATGGTTATAGGAATAGCCATTGGTAGATCTACAAAACTTATTCTTCACATGTTACAAGAATCTTAGGCTTCATCACAGGAAGGTTACCTGAAAATAGAGGACAGTAGAGTCAATAGTCGCCTATCTGAAAAAGTAGTAGATGCTAGGGACAAACTTCCAGCAGATGTGGTAGGGAAATCTACATAACATGCCTGGGAAAAAGATTTATCTATCCTAAGGTAATAAGATAGGAAATACTAAAAGGGTATGTTCACACTGAGGAATTGGAATTCCTTGGAACTAAGAATTAAAGAGGAAAGTTTTCTGCTTGAAATTTCATTTTCTTCATCTCTGGCAGAATAGGAGCGAAATGCGAGCGGAAAGCGGAAATTCAAAGCCCCAATGACTTCTATGCGATTTCTCTAGCTAAATCTGACATGTCAATTCTTTGGGCGAAAAGTGGATCCATGGTGGAACATTCTGTGCGTAAATTCCAACGTGTGAACAACAGAACGGAATTCCCTTTGAACATAATGGGACATTGCTCTGTATATATTTTACATGCAGAATTTCATTGAGCTCAAATTCTGCTCATATTCTGCCGGAGCTGAATAAGGGTGCGTTCACACTGAGGAATCTGCACTGAGAAGTTCTGGCAGATTTTGCCACTCGCTACCTTCTCTTGCCATCCCTCCATTCTATAGTCAGGCAGATTCCGGCATCCGCCCAAAGAATTGAGATGTCCATTCTTTAGGTGGATGGCGGAATCCGCCGGTCCAAAGAATGGAGTCTACGGGAGGGCGGAGATGCGAGCACAGGAATCGGCAGGAACTTCACAGCGCGGATTCCTCAATGTGAACGCACCCTAGATGGGGAATTTCATGCAGAAAACTTTCCTCTTCAATTCTTCACCTATTCCTCAGTGTGAACATACATTTACTGATCTTACTCTTGAGGACAGCTACCGCCATTGCAATGTACAGACACCCACTGCTCGTTCCTTTACTGTTCTCACTGTCTCAATTTACTGAGCAATTCCACTGGCAATAACATCTAGTAATAGTGGGTTCCATCAGCCACACCCCCTCTCATCGGCACAATAATAATACTAGATAATATTAATAATACGCACTAGCCATAGGATGCATTAAGAAACATTTCCCTCGTTTTGTCGGCACAGTTGGAATAGATATATTAAAACGCATTGATCTTTGCGGACATATTCTAAAGCGTTAGGTCAAGTGCAGCAGACGGCTTTTATTATGGCTTTTCCCTCAGCGCCACTTATTGACATATTAATAAAGATGAGATTATGGAAAGACGGAACGGCCAGGAACATATGTGGCAATTTACAGAGACGTTCTGCCATTCCCAGTGCTGAGTCACTGCTAGAGGCCTAGAATGCAGGAGTCTGCCCCCCCCTCCCCCCTCTGCCAGGGTAATGGATCTTATATGGTGGTGACTGTATAATACTTATTTATGGCCGTGCTCCATCCTGGTGCTGTATGTGGGAGATGTCCTCACTGAACATCTCCATAACATGAATTACATAGTACACCTTCTAGGGGCAGCTATATCATAAGTGCACCTATATCATAAGTGTGTGATTAGAGAAAATTAGGTATGTTACGTGATCAACCGATCAAGCCTTGTGATGACTCGGGAAACAAGTGGCCATAAGTCTGTCCATAAGATGGCCGACATGACCATGCCCCGCCCCCCCAGTGTCCACCATAGGCATATACAGGCTCAGTGTTGGAACTTGGGGGCGTGGCATGGTCACATGCTCCTCCATGTCGGCCATCTTATGGATAGAATCACCACAGAGCAGGACAGCATAAGCTAGAGGAGGGGAGCCTGATATTAGCTCTATGAGGTACACAGGGAGCTGCTGTCAGTATATACAGTGAGTACAGTTACTAATACTGTACACTGTGAATAATTTTACTATAAAGTGGCCGAACCGTTTAAAGGATCGGATTGTGCTATCTACTGTTATAGCTATGCTGAGGATCAGTTGTGGATTTTCTCAATTAACATGAATAGGAAGATCACAATCCACAGCAGATCTGCAGCATGTGAGCACAGCAGACCGTTCAAAAAACTGGCGTTAAAGTTGTGCAAATAAAATTGTAGGCGTGGCCTATAGCAACCAATCAGCTTTCAGCTCTCCACAGCCACTGAGAAATGAAGCTAGATTTTGATTGGTTGCTACGTGTAACTCCTTCCCTGACAATAACAGGAATTATAAGGCAAAGCTTTTGCTGCCCCGCCTCCCCTCCATGTTCTATGTTACTACAACTCCCATCATTCTATGGTCCAATACAAGTGTAGTTATAGCAGCAGCCCCGGCTGATCCCCTCTATAATCCAGTATAGCAGCCATTTACCTGCACAGCGCCAGAATCTCTATGCCGGAGCACACAACCCGCTATCAGCCTTATGATTGGGAGTCGCAGATTCGACACCACCGGGACACAAGGCAGTCTGAAAAAAATATAAACTCCGATCATATAGACAGGAAGAGGCCCAGGGGATGGACTGCTGGGGTGTGGCGTGGATTGGGAGGTACGGGAATATTTTTTATATGCGTGGAATGTTCGGCTGAGAAATAACGGATGAGTTCTTCCCGCAGACAGAGCAAAACACAAACAGTAATGGCGGCTGTGAGAGCTCTACAGGGGACGTGAGGAGCGGAGAGCCGGGGACTACAGCGGGATCCGGGGGAGGTGACATCCTGGAGGAGCCATAGCCCTGGGATGAGAAGAGGTGAGCGGGGCCCCAGTATCCAGGAGGATTGTTATATACAGCACAGCTGCTGGAATACTACAGCACCCAGCAAGCCTTCTGCTGCCGGGCATGATGGGAGTTGTAGTTTTACAGCAGCAGGTTGGGGAACCCTGATTATTATACAGTATATCATAGGGGCTGCCCCTACTTAAAGGGATACTCCATCCAATGACTAATGTTGGGGTGCCCACACACATCTCATGCTGATCTCCCCTAATAGATGAGAGAGAATATTACCTGATGTAACCAGTAGGACTGGGCCCTGGATGAATCATTACATACATAATCATGAAGCGGTGGCACCAGGATGCACTATGGGAAGAAGATGCTGTGTGGGTCAGTGTCCTGGCATCATGTGGATGTTACTGGGACACCCACCTGACCATTGTAGTCCTGGCAGCGGCCTCTATCATCCCCGGGGGCCACACTGTAGGTACTGGAATAAGGAACGTGACATAGAGATCATGGTGGAGATCTCAGTCAGATGGATCATCTGAGGGATGTGCTTAGGCTCCTATTAGACAAAGTAATCCTTCACCATAACACACTGAACGATAGTTATTAGTTATGATTGTAATTACAATAGTTTGCATACTTTAGTCTACAAACGATTGTAATAACAAACAAATGATGTGTACCTACACCGAAAGATTTGCAAACAGTTAACAATGAATTTATGGTCAGCTCAAAAGATGCGATAAGCAACGTGAATGAATGTTCCTTAGTAGTTTGATCGTTGTCCGCATACACACGGAAAGATAGATACCACAGGACTAGAGATGAGCGAACCGGGTTCGAGTTGATCCGAACCCGATCGTTCGGTATTTGATTAGCGGGGGCTGCTGAACTTGGATAAAGCTCTAAGGTTGTCTGGAAAACATGGATACAGCCAATGACTATATCCATGTTTTCCACATAGCCTTAGGGCTTTATCTAACTTCAGCAGCCACCGCTAATCAAATGCCGAACGATCAGGTTCGGATCGACTCGAGCGTGCTCCAGGTTCGCTCATCTCTACACAGGACACCTTCATAAGTCTTCTGTAGGTAATGGTGATCTACACAATATTCCATAGATTATTTTATTGGTACACTAAGTATTCAGTTGTACAGTAAAGCAACTACAATTATCTGACAATGTACTAGCAATACAGATCACGATGATGTCGGAAATTAGGAATACAATAGAAGTGTCTGGAGCTGCAGCCTCTTTTCACAATGCATTGAGTTTGTGTTCCTTACCGAGGAAAATGGTTTCCGGCGGGGGTCCCGGAGCCGGTTAGATGGCGGATTGCCCTGCCATTTAAAAAGAGGAAAAAAAAAAAAAAACTCTGAAGCCAAACTTGTCCTTTAAAAGGGTTATTCCCTATCCCAAATACATTGGTACCTCAACTTACAATGGCCTCAGGATACAATATCCGTGTAGACTCGACGTTGAATCTTACCTGCTATCTGTTTGAATGGTAGGGCTTGTGCGCCTCCGCTCAAAGAATGTCATTTTTCGGCGCCGATTCTGTAGTGTGAACGGGCCCTAACGGGTAAAACTCCAGTACAGGGTGATACTACATGTCCTGTGCTACTCTTTACCTCTGCCAGGATGAGCTGCTCCTTTGGGCACCAGGTGAGGGCAGCGTTGTGTTATTTTTCTGGGACCCTGTGTGATCTGTACAGAACCCTGAAAACACTCCAGTCCTCTACATAGAAAGAAATATACAGTCTCCAGCAGCTCTCTATCCATATTATTTATCTGCATTCATTATTTTTTTTTTTAATCTTCATTTTTTTTCTTCTCATTTTGAAATGACATTTTGGGGGCTTCAGAACACATGACCAGTGTTGGTCTCAAGAGACAATATTTTTACCATTTTCACCATCCTGAAACCAATTAATATTGTGACTTGAGGGAGCACTGTATAGCAAATAACTAGCTGATCAGTAGGGGACGGCCACCGATCACATGCACAGAGGTCACATGTCCACCAACTGAACGGAAGACTATGGCAACCCTACATTGGTAGTGTAATAAATCCATTACAATGCTTTCACCATTGTACTGTGCTTCCACAGCCCTCTTTCCTACCACAACATCCAGAATAGCTCCATCGGCAGCAATGGAACCACCCTTTTATTAGCTTGTGGATACCCTATGTCTCCTATCCATGAAGAGCTGCTCATTCACATCCTCCCTATCAGCTACACAGCCATCTATTGCGTTTAGGCCATGTACAATTTTGTAGGCTAGAGAGAGAGGGACTATAGGTATCTATAGTTTATTTCTAAATTGTAAGAATAAAAATTCAGTCACCAATGCATACCGTGCAGCTGTATAGTGACCACCGTATATTTATTTCACACAGGCACCATTGGTAAGCATGCAGGCTATATTCAGGCAGGGGCCATTGTGTCTCTCTCATCTTTCATCTCTTATCAGAACCTCTGCCCTTCCTGACAAATTGTGAAACCTTCCATTTTTCACATTCAGGTTTACAGACACAATGGATGCTGACCTCAGCCCACAGGACCGGAAGGACTTGGACAAGTTTGTCAAATTCTTTGCATTAAAGGTAGAAACAAAGTTTCTTATACTCTAAAATGTTGTATATACATTCATTATTGCTATAGGCTCCTATAAATGTAGCAGCCGCCCAATGAGCATTCAGTTATTAACAAGGCTTTACTATATTCACAATGCGGTGGCTCTAATAATAAGGCAATGGTGTAGCACACCACCAATATTCATTCAGCAGCTGCTACTTCTGTATGACAGAATATAGGCTGTGTATGTGATGCAGCAGTTGTGCAATATTACCCCCCGCAAGGGACTATAGTGCAGTCTGATTTGCAGTAAGCCCTTATGCCACCCACGATAAGCTGAGCTTGTGAAGCTGTATAATGTTTTAAGGTTATCAAGTCAAATATTGATTTTTCTTGTAATTTGCAGATTTAATATTGTCTTGGATAGGGAAAGGTAATCACGGCCAACTTGCTTGTGTTCAGACACTATCAAACAGCTCCTCGTAGCTTAGTTTCCTGCATTCATTTAATAGGAAATGAAGAGAACTAGTGACAGAGAAGCTGAGCAGAATGATGTATCCAGGGCTGTGGAGTCAGTAAGCTGCAGCTCCGACTCCGACTCCTGAATTTTATCAGGACCGACTCCTGCTCCTTCATAAATGGCCGGTCATACCAGGGGAGTTATTTATCACACTGGCTCAGCAGCTTCTCCCTAATGTCCTACATGATCCTGGGGCGACTTCTGAGGGAATAAAGAAATAGAACACTGAAGAAACAAACTGCCAAATAGTGACCGACAACTTTTCCATGACCACCCTTATGTAATAGGGCCAGTGACCTATTAGGATGTTGCTCACAATATATATTCATAAGCAAAATTCATATCAAAATTCAGTTCTACATTTTTTTTAAAGATTTTTTTTTTTTAGGGCTCGTTCCCACTGAGCAAAAGCAGCTGAATTTCTGCGCTGAATCAGCGCTGAAATTTCAGCCGTTAAAATAGGTGCAGAGCTAATTTCCATTGTGTTGAATGGAAATTCTGCTCTGCAGTTCACACAGTGGAATTTCCACACTGAACTAATCCGCTTTCCGCCAGAAGAATGAACATGTTCATTCTTCCGCTAGCGGAAGCCTATACAAATCAATGGGGCTCTGATTTTCTGTTTCAGCGCGGATTCAGCGCGGAATACAAGCGCAATACAAGCGGAAATTACTCGCTGAATCAGCGCGGAAATGGGGAAAAGGGGGGGAGGAGGATTCTAGTATATGTTCTGGTATAGTCTAGTTTACTCGCCAAATACTCGCTGAATTTCAGCGCTGAATGCATGCGGATTCAGCGCGGATTCCTCGAGTATTCCGTGCTGAATTTGTCAAGAGCTGATTACGAGCTGAACACTTTCCTAGCAGAATACGCAGGGATTCTGCTTGCATTCTGCTTATATTCTGCTCGGAATTCAGCGTCAGTTGATTTCAGGCGGAAATATTTCCTTGCGTAATCCGCTCCTTTTGCTCTGTGTGAACGTAGCCTAAAGCTGGAGTCGGAACATTTTTTTCCAACTCCAGCCAAAACGGACTCCGACTCCAGCCAAAACTAGCTCCGACTCCACGACTCTGACTCCACAGCCCTGGATGTATCACTTACATTGTTCTGTGCAGCTGATCCAGAGATATCCTCCTGAATAACATGGACAGTAAGTAGTCCTCTCCATTATGTGCATGAGCCCAGTAGTCCTCAATATTCATGAGAAGCAGGAAACTCTGCCCAACAGCTGCTGATTGGCAGTTATCTATCGATGCTCTTTATAGACAGTCACCTATCAATCAGCAGCTGGAGGGGGGGGGGGGGGGTACGGCAAGAATCCTATTCTCCATCATATTAAAAGAACAGAGTAGAATGATGTACGTAACACACCGATCTGTTCATTATTTCTGTCACCCTCATTTAAGGTGGAATAAACATAGTGACAGATTCCTTTTAAAGAGTATTCCAAATACCTAAAGTATACAGGATAGGGGATAATAAGCTTATAGGTGGAGGTCCGATCGCTGGGAGAACAGAGGAAAATTTCCCGGATCCATGGAGCTTGCCGTGCTGATTCGCCATTAATTTTCAATAGCATTTCAGAACTGTGCTGAATGGTGAGCTTAGCTATGTTTAGAAGCCCCAGGGGAAATAAATAGATCAGTTTTCTTCTATTCTTGTGATTGGTGGGGGTCCCAGAGATCGCCCTCCAACTCCTCAGCTTGTTCTCCCTTAGGAGATGAGATTATCCCGTTAATGTATAAAGCCGATTGTTTTGCCGGGCCCATTTTGTCTTGGCCATGATTGTTACTATGGCTGAAACATAACCTATAATTTATAGTCTAACGGGCAGTGATTATTGTCACATGCTAAAGTGTTGGTAACCTACAGTACAAATAAGAAATGTCTTCATTCGACAGGCAGTCCAGGTCATTGTACAAGCCCGGCTTGGAGATAAGATTTGTACTCGTTCGTCTTCCTCTCCCACAGGTTCAGACTGGGTAAGTCAGTGATTTTTTTTTACAGCGGCATCTTGTCACATACATATTTTATAGGTGGATACCCATTAACTGTTGGGTTTTTTTGCAGTTCAATTTGGCAATAAAAGACATCCCTGAAGTGACTCAAGAAGCCAAGAAAGCTCTTTCAGGCCAGCTGCCTGCTGTGGGGCGCTCCATGTGTGTGGAGATCTCCCTGAAGACCTCAGAGGTATGGAGACAACATGTATGACACGAGTGATGGCGTCGCCTGAACAAAAAAGTAACACCGCTGAATAATATTTTTTGAAGTGAACGGTTTATTCACATCTCAGTAATAACAACATGTCCATATAACATAGGATATCTATAGGATATGCTGTAAATGTCTGATAGGTGCAGGATCCAGTCACAGAATGCCTGCCACCTTGGGCTGGATGAGAGTAAGAAGTACTCTCAGAAGTATAGGTACAACCCCCACCAGTGGAACTGCACCTATGTCTGCAATGTGGGTCTTAACTAGGTTCCAGACTTATTAGCTCACAGAGAATTAAAGGGGCTGTCCTGGCAAAAAATAAAAGTAGGACAGCCAGTTAAGTTATACAGACCTGTTTAGACCCCCACAGCCGCCACTCCTTGTCCCCTGCTGGACTCTTCCATCTCCCAGGTTCCAGTAACATCACGTCACCACTGGAACAACCCTCTCAGCCAATCGGTGACTGAGGAGGGACACCACTGAAGACTCTGGCTAAACGAGGGACTGGGACAGGTGTGTGTATAATTTTGTTCATGATGTTTACTAGAGATGAGGGAATCGCTCATCTAAGTGAAGAGCTTCATTTGATCAGCGCTTCACTCGTCAAGTTGGCTGCCTGTCAGTGGTGCTCTGCTCCCTAATGCTTCACCCCAGGTGCCGGAGAAAATCTGGATTCAATCCTGGGAAACAGGGAGAAGTTTCCCAGGAGTGGATCCAGCTTTTGCCGGCATCCTGAGAGGAATGGCAGGAAGCAGAGCAGCACTGACAGGTGCCGGAGGGCTGATCAAACAAAGCGCTTCGCTTAGATGAGCAATTTGCTTAACTCTAATGTTTACTTCTCTCCCTGTTGTCCTGCAATTTATTTATTTTTTGTCCGGATAACCCCTTTAACTAGACTGGATACAATTGTAGAAGAACATCACTAGTGCAGCAATGATTTTCTTTTTCTGTTAAAATGTAATTTTACTGACTTTTATTTTGCAGGGAGATTCCATGGAGCTTGAAGTCTGGTGTCTGGAAATGAATGAAAAGTTAGTGTCCCTTATATTTTGTTCTTCACAAGTAAAGACATTTATGTTTAGTGGGAAACCAGCTACACTAAGGATGTCTGTAGCCTGTCACCTGTCTAGTTTAGGTTTTACATTTCTTTTTGTCTTCTATCTGGCCTATCTATAGGTGTGACCGAGATATCAAAGTGTCCTATACTGTGTATAATCGTCTATCGTTACTACTGAAGTCATTACTTGCCGTCACCCGGGTGACCCCAGCCTATAGATTGTCCAGGAAACAAGGACATGAATACGTCATTCTGTACAGGTCTGTACATCCAATGCCTTTTATTTAGCTTCTGGGGTTATTTCCCATTTTAAAGGAGAAGTCCAGCAATTTCTTAAAGCCAGCAGCCTGCAGGGGGAGGGAGAGAATTAATGACAAGTAGGCACTTACCTCTCCTCGTGCCCACGGCAAGCGGCTGCCCCCACCCCCCGCGTGAAGTCATCACAATGCCTGTCCCGGCTGCTCAACTGGCCGCTTTACCAATCAGTGACTGGTGTGGCGTCCAGCCCCAGTCACTGACTGGCAGAGCGGCCAGTCCATCAGCTGGGTCGTGAGATGGGCAGCCTGGATCCCCGCCGGGCTCTGGGATCTCCAGGGTGTCTATGTCATGACCCAAATGGTGAACTGGCCGCTCTGCTAGTCGGTGACTGGGGCGGGATGCCACTCCAGTCACTCATTGGCTAAACGGTCAGTTCAGCAGCTGGCACAGGCTTTCCCCCCCAAGTTGTGATGACATCCTGCGGCCACTCACCGTAGACACGATGAGAGGTAAGTGCCTACTTGTCATCAATTTCCCCCTCCCCCTGCAGGCTGTCAGCTTTTAGCAATCGCTAAAAGCTTATTGAGGTAGCAGAAAGGGTCCTACAAATCTGTGCTGAAAACTTCTGCAGATGAGAGGGGTGAGGGACAATGTTGCGGATGTGGTGGCCATTGTGTGCCGGTAAAACCAGGCCCACACACAGTGACCAATATCCACCTCTTCTCGCCATGATATCGGTAACATTGGGCGGCTGTTGGTCATTGCCTGCAACTTGCTCCCATTCACCTCTCATCTGCAAAATATATCAGCACAGATGGGCAGTGAGAGTAAGTGGATGGCCTGATGCAGACAAAGTAGGACATTTCCTGCTCTCTGGATAACTTTAAAGTGTCCCTAAACTTTTGCACCATTTCTAAATTGTAAAGGCCCAGGTGCTGAGTTCCCCCAGTGATCACTAGAACGAAGGGACAGAAGTGCTCAGCTCAAGTTTTCTGTGAAAGGTGAGCACAAGGAGTCCAGACGCCATGATAGACTCTTTGTATCTTTTTTGAGCTATGGTGACCATACGCCATGTACTCCGTTTTCCGAAAAATGAAGCGATTAAGTGCTCAGTCCCTTTGTTCTAGCACCTGGATCCTACTAATCAGGACTGATGAATTGTAACAGAGAGACCTGCACAGCTACTTCTGAGATATTTCGCTCTCAGGGCATTGTCCATAATGGATTGAGCTGATTGAGACTGCAGCCAATTTGCTCAGTTTATGGAGATTTTGTATCAAGCATGTAATGTATGTTCTGTCTTTCCTTTAGGATCTATTTTGGAGATGTCCAGCTCCTGGGACTTAAGGAAGGTAATGTATCAAATACTGTGCAGCTATAAGAAACAGTGACTATAATATAAGCCTAATATAATATATATTCACTACAATCGTCAGGGTTTATTATCTAGTCCTCATTCCTAGATTTCTTTTTCAGGGTTCCAAGCAGTACGTGTCGGGACAGTAGGGACTCCCATTGGAACCCTAACTTTGACCTGCGCCTATAGAACCAATCTGGCCTTCATGTGTACTCGGTAAGCCTGGTCACCACAGGTATGAAGTAGCCTCCCAATAAAGCAATGTGTACAGCAGTATTCACAGTGAACACTCATAGATACTTATAGGTCATACACTACTCAGACTGAAGGCCAAGTTTTGTCTACAAGATAGTAAGGGTGTGTAGGAGAGCAAGGCCCAACAGCTTAATAACGTCAATGTGTTTGTTGCATTTCAGGCAGTATGAAAGGACCCAGCCCATCATGGGGATTATTATTGATCATTTTGTTGACCGACCTTTCCCCAGTACCTCACACATGCATCCCTGCAACTACAGGTGAGGACACAGGCAGCATGCACCCACATCGTCTATAGCCACAGAGGACACCAGCTCAGAGTTCACCTAGATAACACACAGTATTGTAGCTTATGGTAACCTTTCTGACCATTTTTTTAAAATCAAGGCGCTATCTCCAGCCATCAGGCCGAAATTTGTGTGTCCCCTTTTAATATAGGGCTTATACATTTTAGCAATTGACTTAACCTGAAAAAGAAAATACCATTATTCTGTAGGTCTGCATAGCCAAAAACATACCCATCCCCATGATATCTGCCCCCTTAACCTACTTACAGTAAGGTCGCATTCAGGCAGCCATAATAAGGCCCCAGTAGGAGCCATATAAATATTTAGAGGATAAAATAGGGTTTTTTGCAGCAGGGAAGCAGAACCTAAACCTGGATTTTGGCAAAGACTTTACTATATATGACCTAAATAGTTGTCCACATCTCCACTAGTTGGGTCAGGAATAAGCATATCCTTGTGCATATCCATCATATAGCAGTGCCGTGTTTATTAGCTGTGCACAGAACCTTACCCTATAGGTGTATAGCTTGCAGGTGACCCATAGCTATTCTGCATTACTGTCTTTACATTTCTTATGTATGCACATTTGCCAGGTCATGTTAGGTGGACCATTTGTTTGCATGGGATTTGTTCTTATGTTTCCTTACAGGGCACCTGAGGATCAAGGAACTGTTTACCCATCTGTGGAGGATTCTCAGGATGTCTGTGCCACGTCCTTTTCTACATCTCCTCCATCACAGGTGAGCTTGTTCTGTATTGTGCAGCAGAAACAATCATACTGCTATGTGCCATTGCTCACTTCATTAAAGGGAGATTCCATTTTCAGAAAATGACAGTGTATTTTCTGGCTTTGTAGTCATTTCTCGGTCTCTCCCGTGGAGGGGAATGGAGTGCAGCACATTTCACTCGAATGAGACAAACTGCACTTCTTTGTACAGTCATATGGCCGGGGAAGATGTTAAAGGGGTACTCCGCAAAAATCTTTTTCTTTCAAATCAACTGATATTAGAAAGTTATATAGGTTTGTAATTTACTTCTATTAAAAAAAATCTCAAGTCTTCCCATATTTATAAGCTGCTGTATGTCATGCAGGAAATGTTGTTTTATTTTCAGTCTGACACAGTGCTCTCTGCTGACATCTCTGGCCAAGACAGGTACTCTGTCTTGGTTTTCTATGAATCCTAATAGAAAACCTCTCCTGCTCTGGACAGTTCCTGTCTAGGCCAGAGATGTCAGCAGAGAGCACTGTGTCTGACTGAAAATAAAACAACATTTCCTGCATGACATTTAGTAGCAAATAAGTATGGGAAGACTTGAAATTTTTAAATAGAAGTAAATTACAAATCTATATAACTTTCTGACACCAGTTAATTTAAAAAAAAAAAAGGTTTTCGCTGGACAACCCCTTTAAGAAGGAGTCTTGGTGCTCTTTGTTTCTGTAATTCTGACAATCTCTGGTGGTCCCAGAGATCAAGTTGACAGCATATCCCAACAATATATATTTTTTAATACAGAGATCCAGATGCCCTGTATATGCATATGTTTTGAAAGGTAATGCATCCGCTCCCTGCCGCCATGACTAGATGAAACATTTGTCATAGATTGGACTTGTGATAACAATATACAGAGGAAATTTGCAGCTCTGTATCAGGAAAATGAAGCACCAATATGTCAAAGGTAGCCATATGCATACAGTACCAGTGGGCTTAAAGCTCCTTTGACTGACAATTGTCTCTCCTGACCTCTGCTAAGCAGGAAGAAAGCTGCTCCCAGACTCTTGACAGCAGCTTATCTCCTAGAGAATAAAAAGATTGAGCACATAAAATGTAACTTGTCCAATCTTCGTCATCTGCCAGATATTCGTTGGGAGGACTCACACTACAAGCGCAGGTCATTTCCTTGTTGTGTATGGGAGCCATAAATTGTTAAAAAAAAACTTGACAAACGTTTTGATTGGTTGGGGTCTTTGAGCTAAGACCACCCATAGATATAGCCAGGACAAGCATGCGTCAGCAATTTGTCCCATTGCAGGAGTTGCATAGAGTTATATTAAGTAGAGTTTTCTTTTTGATGACCGTAACCTTTTAAAAGAATCTGCTGATAATTTTGGACTTGAAGGGGTTATCCAGAATTGGAAAAAGCACAGCTCCTTTCCTGCGAAAACAGCGCCACCCTTTTCCTCACGATGTGTGTGGTATTACACCCCAGCTCCATTCACTTCAGTGGAGCTAAAGTGCATCACCACACCCAACCTGAGGACAGTAGAGACGCTGTTTCTGGAAGAAAGCGGCCATGTTTTTCTTAGTCTGGATAACCCCTTTAACAACGACATGAATTTAAAAGGTAGCTATTCCTATCTTACCTGTCTGCTCTCTCTTTCTGTCTGTTTGTCTATCTCTGGCTTATTGTGTGTAGTGTGTGTTCACTCTCAGTAAGGCACAGTGTCAGACAACCACTCCTGTGGTTACAGACTCCCACAGGGTCCTGACGATGGGACTGACCTTCACTCACCAAGTGAGTCTGATCTAGGCATGTATATTGTGTGGGCCCATGTATCTGTGCATAGCTAAAAGAGGGAAATGCATCATAAAAAATGTATTTGGAATCAACATCTCCCTATACTATTAGAGGTCATACATAGAGGCCCGTGGACTAATTCAACTACCAGAAAACTGCTTTTACATGTAGATATAAGTAATATGAGGCTAATGTTCCTTTAATGTAAGGCCTACCCGCTCTCTTCCCATAAAGCTCTGCATCCAAAGCATAAGGGAGAGCCAGAATTGCTTATTAATCTTGCATTTTCTTCCTTCCATCTCTTCACTTCTTCCTTTCTCTCGCTCGCTTTCTAGCTGTACAGTTCTCGTTTTTCTTATCAGCCAACTATCCTTGGTGCTGGATCCTCGGACCTGGGCTACCCTGTGGCCTTGGCTGCTGGAGTGAGCGCTACTCTTCCTCACCAGGTACTGGTGAGCTGGGCTCTCAATGAATAGGAATAGGGTCAACTAATATCACGTATTTGTTCTGCATGCCCTCACAGGTTTATAGGGTAGTGGTGAGTGTAATGTGGGAACTATATACATGAACAGAGATTTATTGCTCTATGCAGAGCTTCAAATTCCCATGTATTCAAGGGGATTGTCATCTGCTTCCCATATGTGCCTTAGTAGGATGTGATTGGGGGGGGGGGGTCGGCACAGGATCCTCAATAAAGAAAGACCTGGGAAAACTCATTTGACTATTAGAATATTGGTGTTCTTCACCATAGGGCACAGCATGCATTCAACTGTGTGTACTTGACTTTTTACGCAGCTAGTAACCACAGTCTTTTTACGCAGTCTAGTAACCACCATCAACAACCTCTTTCCCCTATATGTCAATGAAGAGCTTCTGCACAACCTTCTGCCCAGAGAGCAACTCCAAGATAAACTCAGGTGTTAATTCTGTTTGTAGATGATTGTTCCGGGGAAAGATGGAGGCTTGCCCAATATTACCGCCCAACCCGCACACGGTACTCAAGCAGATCATGACAGAGCAGTTCTGACGTCGCCATCACATGTACCTGGCACAACCTCTAGCAGGTTAGTCCTCGGCTCTTATGTTCAAGGCCTTTCCAATCTTAATATGACCACAGTCTGCATTTATTTTTTGTCCTTTCTATGCAGTGAGGAAGCCGATATCCCGTCTAGCAGCAGCACTGCGGGCAGGAGCGCTTCCCCCAATAAGTCTCCGCATATCCTTTTCACCCGTAAAGTCGGGGCTTTTGTGGACAAGGCTTCCCCTCAGGTGAGTGATTCCGCTTTGGATGTAAGCTTGCATGTTTACCTGTCCATTGCTCAATGCGATTGGGAAAAGCGTGAACAGTGTTTTGTCTGCCCACAGGTCACTTATGCCAGCACAGATATACCATTTGCCGTGTTTGCACCAAGACTGACTGATGTGGAGGACACTGACCCCATGGTAAGTCTTGATCTTTGATCTTGGTGACATTAGAGCCCTAAAGCTTCTAAAATTCAACCTCCGCTTTTCCTCTGATACTCTCTCTCTTCTATTCCAGGTGGTGTGTCCTGAGACTCCAGAAGAGGTGTCACCAGACGCCCGCAGCTTACAGAGTTCCTGCTCAAGCAGTGAAGTACCCCAGGATGACTTTGTTATGGTGGACTTTGTAAGTGCTTCCTGGTGCCAACTAGAGACTAATGCAAATCGCCAAAGAATCTATATGTTTTTTATGGACCAATACTACCCACTTTAGACAGCACTGTCCAATCTCTATAAATGAACAATGGTCTTCAATCTCACATGCTCCTTTTTTTCTATACACAGGTTCACAGTATAGTGTGGGAGAAGTTTTTGTTTTTTTTTAAGGGGGTTGCATGACATCTGTATTGCAGCTCGACAGAGCCTTACCACTAGACATAACCCATGGTGGTGGTGGGGGGGGGGGGGGGAATTATACCCTTCTCTTCTAATCCGGTACAATCCTGTTGAAGGGATTCTCCATTTTGGACAATTTCTGCTTTTATATCAAATTTATCACATAGTCCTCCCTCCCCACTAAGACCTCTAGCAGTCAGCTGCAGAAAGTGTTTATTTTTTCTGTAGTGCCCCCACAGGAAACATGAAGCACTGCACAATGCAGTATCGCCAACATTGTGTGGTCATTGGTCACTGCATGTTGGCATTGGTGAAAATGGATGCCAGGCGTGCGGAAAAGTATTATGTTTTTTCCCTCCTGGGTTACCCCTTTAAGTGATAAATATTCTGAACAGGAACAGCTTCTCTACTAAGGTATATACAATTGGTTTAATAAACTGGCCAAGTCCATTAAAAGAATCAGCTCTATATCATGCTCAGAACTGCAGACATGTGAAGATGGCTGCTAGGAAGATAAAACACCTGTTTCCTCAATCCTTCAATGAATAGTGCAGGAGGGGAGGAGGAGTGCATGCTGCAGCTCATCCCGGCCTCTGACTCCTGAGCTTAGAAGGAAAACTTCTGCCTATTGGCTGTCTGCCCATGTCTGTAGCTCTGAGCATCATATAGAGCGAACAGATCTATCTATCTAATGTAGGGATATAGGGGGAGATTTATTAAAGGGTGTACAATTTAGACTTTATTAAAGAGAACGATTGTGCTGATATGGTACCCAGATGCAAAGTATAGATCTACTGTGCAGCTCCCTGAGCATACAAGCCGGGTCTGCAGCAGTAGCGTTACATTGGTTTTTGATCTTGTATTGTTCCTGTTTGTTACCCCTTGTATAATGCTCTGGAATTAAGGGTGCTCTATAAATAAATAATAATAATAGTCACGTCTCTCTGTCTGTCAGCACGCTTTGCGGAGATTATTGACAGGCATAGAGACCCCTTAGTGGCCTGCCCTCTCCTGGCCTCGTGAGCCGATGTAAAGCTACCACTGCTACTGGTAACCTCAGGGAGCTGCACAGTAGATCTATATACTGTGCAGCTGGCAACTAGATTGTTACAATCTGATTGCTTCCCTTTAAGCTAAAATTTAGACATTTTTATTTTTTTAGCGTCCAGCTTTTTCTAAGGATGACCTACCAATGGATGTGGGGACTTTCTACCGGGAATTTCAGAACCCCCCTCAGCTAAGCAGTCTTTCCATTGACATTGCTGTCCAGTCAATGGCAGAAGACCTGGTGAGTTGTTTTATTGTAAAGGTGTGGTCCAGGACTGGAAAAACACAGCAGCTTTCTTCCAGAAACAGCACCTCTCCTGCCCTCAGTTTGGGTGGGGTTTTGCAGCTCAGTTCTACTGTAGTTAGTTGTAATACCCCACAGGGGGGTGGTGCTGATTTTTAAGAAGGTAGCAATGCTTTTCTAATCTTGGATAACTATTTTAAATGAGTACTTTAGTTACTTTTTTATATTTACAATTTTGTTTTAATA
This sequence comes from Dendropsophus ebraccatus, assembly GCF_027789765.1. Classification (NCBI taxonomy): domain Eukaryota; kingdom Metazoa; phylum Chordata; class Amphibia; order Anura; family Hylidae; genus Dendropsophus; species Dendropsophus ebraccatus. The sequence goes on from NC_091457.1 coordinate 28,623,299, forward strand.
TATTGCTTTAATAAACTTATATTACTGTGCACCATTAATATAACTGTATAATTTCAATACTGCAGTTCTCAACACAAACATTGGTGCAGCAAAGGAACAAATTATATTTGTTTTAAGGAACAGCTATTACAAAGTAATATCACTTTTTATTAAAGAAATATATAAAATTACTCTCTGCAACCCCTTAATTTTGTTAGACTACCTTAGATGACTGTGCTGCTATTTATGAATGACTGCTATATGCACATATACATTTGGCTACATCAAAAATACCTGTATTTTCAGTGGGAAGTAAGCCAGTGTCAGGCACCTCTGATGGCAGGTATATGTGCTGCCAATTTCCATATACTGATCACATACCTTCAGCAACGCTCTGTGATCTGGCGTCTTTGGTAAAAAAGTATCTTTATTCTGGACTGAGAGGGTCACAGGGGTGTGTGTGCCCCGCCAACTCCAAAATGATTGACAGCGGGGGTGGTCTGAATATATGCATATCTGTGCTGTCAGTTTCTCTTTAATGGCTTTGAATTATCCTATATATTCTTATATGTACACACAAAAAAAATTTTAAATACCCATATTGTCTGCTTCCCCCCCAATTTACCCTCTTATCTCCTCTCCATAGGATTCTCTGCCAGAAAAGTTGGCCATGCATGAAAAGAACATGGAGGAGTTTGATGCCTTTGTTGATTCCCTGCAGTAGGATGGGAGATCTTCAGCCGGAGGGCTCTTACTGTAGAATGCAGAGTGTCTCCGGTCCCTCAGTCCTGCTCTTCAAACTCAGGCCAATGTTTTGTCCCTCTACTTGTAATTCTTATTCCCAAATGCACTTTTTGGACCTCTCGAAGGAATTCTTGTAGCACAGCTGCTAACTGTACAGGACTCGCTGATCATGAGTGTGGTCATCCTTCCTCCAGGGACTTTGCTTCTTCTAGGGGACTTGGCCGTTTCAGGGTCACTGTTAAGGAAGACCAGAGGAAGAAGCGAGGTGTTGAAAATAACTCTACAACTCTTGTATCTTTGCAGTCATTGCTGTAAATATGATGCTCTGTTCCAGGACTGTCCTGCACCTTATACGCCCCCATGTGGGCTAAGTGCGCTTGTAAGTTCTGCACTACCATTATATGGTCACCCCAGTGCGTCTTGCCTGTCTCCACCTCAGGTATGCTAGTAAAGGGGTTTCCTTATTATACACATCATCAGCTATTGCTGGTATTGTGTCATATTCATTCTCATTGAATCCAGCCCTTGTGCTTTCCTAACTCATTGCTGCCCCGTTTTGGTGAATTACAGCAGCACCATTGTCATCGATCTTACAGCAGAGTGCTCCGAGCTAGCACCAACTTTCTTCTCGCTTCCCCTCCTTATTCTGATTTATCTACCACTCAGCAAATGTAGAACATTGTATATTATAACACTAACAAGTAAGTGTTAGCACACAGCAGGGCGCTTCATATCTGCGTATTAGGAGGCTCTCAGGTACTCCATACGGTAGGTGTGACTGCAGGAGTTGGGTTACTATGGGCTTTGTCACACATTTTGATGTTTAGTGTTAGTAGAAATCTGTGGAGGGTTTAATGCTGCTACCCCACCCCTCCCAGCTTGTCCATTTCATCCAGAAGAAGGAAATCCAGCACTGTTGTAATGAAAGATGTCATTCAGATGTGTAATATAAAATAAATATATGTATTTCCAAGACTTCTTGTGTAAAGCGGAACCTTCTTAAGGGAGAAGAACTAATTACCTATGGGATCTTTAGAGAAGAAATAAAGGCCCAGTTACACAAAGCGATTATTGTCCGTATTCGGCCAATACCAGACGTTATAATAGATCGTTGTCTTCTATCACACGAAACGAATTACCTATTGGATCTTTAAAGTGACTCTATACCCACAATCTGTCACCCCCCAAACCACTTGTACCTTTTGGATAGCTGCTTTTAATCAAAGATCTGTCCTGGGGTCCGTTCGGCAGGTGATACAGTTATTGTCCTAAAAAACAACTTTTAAACTGGCAGCTTCATGCCCAACGGCCGTGGCTTGGAGTATCTGTTCGCTAACTTTGCACCACCCCTCCATCCCTCCTCCCCACCCTCTTCATCATTAGGAATGCCACTGGCAGTATTTTTCCTATTCCTCTGCAGTGAACAATGCACAGGTGCCTTAACGATCCAGCCCATGTGCCGTGTTGACACAGGTGATGAATAGGAGACAATCTGCCTGGAGCATTCCTAATGATAAGGAGGGCGGGGAGGTGGGACAGAGAGGTTGTGCCAGCCTCATGCGCACACACTCTAGGCCACGGCCGTCTGGCACAGGGCTGCAAGTTTAAAAGTTGTTTTTTAGTACAAAAACTGCATCACCTGCCAAACGGACCTCAGGATAGATCTTGTATTAAAAGCAGCTATCTGAAGGTACAAGTGGTTTGTGGACAGATTGTGGGTACAGAGTTGCTTTAAAGACAACGATCTTATGCCCTATTACACGAAGCGGTTATTGTCTGTGAGCCTAGCAATGATATGCTGCCGTCGCTCAGTGCAACAGGAGTGGCGGCAGCAGACTGACTGTATCTTCTATGGCTCCCCCACTTACCCACTCACTGTCAGCGCGTGTAATTGATCCAGCTGATTGCCCCGTGTAATAGGGGCTTTACTCTACCCTTGGGACCTTGCACAACTTTGCCTAATGCATACACGATCTAAGCCCCGGCCGTTGGGCACGGGGCTGCCAATTTAAAAGTAATTTTTTAGGACAATAACTGCGTCACCTGCCAAACGGACCCCAGGACAGATCTTGGATTAAAAGCAGCTATCTGAAGGTACTAGCGGTTTGGGGGGGGGGGGGGTTAGATTGTGGGTACAGAGTCGCTTTAATAACCCAAACATAGTCAGTTAGCGAGGATATTCAGGTGGTTTTCCTAGTGTATTTGAGTTTTGACTCGGAATTAAGTGTGGTTAGCTGCGCTTTTCAGTCTGATCCAAAACGCGTATAAGGAAAATTACCTGAACATAGTCAGTGGCTGAACACATTCAAATGATTCATAGTGCTGAGCGAACTTCATGAAAGTGTCCTGGTTTGGCAGCCATAGGCTAAGTTCACACAACGTATACTTTCAATTATCACAGCCAATGTTGCAAATTGCAACACCAGCCGTGATTAAAGGACAAGTGCCATGAAAAACTTTTTCCCAGTAATTGAAGCACATTACAAAGTTATATAACTGTGTAATATGCTTCAATCACCTATCTGCCTCCCTTCCCTGCCTTTTCCCCCCTCCACCCCCCACCAGGAAGTGTCCTAACTCACACAGACCTAATGACTGTCGTCACCGTCCCCAAGCACTTCTCTCAGCTCCTTCTCCTGTTACACCCCCCCCCCCCCCCTCCCCTGCCTTGTCAGGTGACTCAGCTTGCTCACCTCCGATTGGCTAAACAACTGTAAGCCATCACTTGTCACATCTCACTTGCTTATCTTCCCTCTGACTGACTCCGGCACTTGTGCAGCTCCCCCCTCCACTCATACCCTCTCTCCTGCTGCCGTGGACTCAGTGAAGGAGTCATGTCACTAGAGAAGATAAGCTGAGCTGAGTCACCTGACAAGGAGGGGAGGGGGAGGCTGGTGTGACAGGCCCTAGAGCAGCCCTCCTGCTGATCACTCATCCTCACAAGAAGGAGCTGCCTGGTGACAGTGACGACAGTAATCAGGTCTGTGTGAGTTTAGTGCACTTCCTGGTGGGGGGTGGAGGGGGAAAAAGACAGGGAAGGGAGGCAGATAGGTGATTGAAGCACATTACAGAGTTATATAACTTTGTAATGTACTTCAATTACTGGGAAAAAGTGTTTCATGGCACTTGTCCTTTAATTAAAAATATACATTGCATTGAAGTCTATGGAATCCCGGACGGAGTGTGTACACTCTGGCCGGGATTCCTTCCGGCCACAAGAAAAACTGACATGTCCGTTTTGTGTGGTCGCTATTCATGGAATAGCAGCTGCACAAAACTTGCTGTGAAGACAATGTAAAGTCCAGCTCCAGCCGTGTATCATAAACATAGTTTTTACATTTAACAGCCGTCCTGAGTCTGTCTCGGTTTGAATTTCCCTCTTTTTGCAGGTCCCTGAAACTCCAGTTGGTGTCTTCATTTTTTTCTTCACTTCCTGGTTTTAGCTTTCCCATGATGCACTTTGTCTCATGTGATGTCTAACTGACTCTGTAGAACTGTAAGATGGCTTACAGCTTGTTCAGCCAATCAGCTGAGTAACCTGATTCACAAAGGGAGGCTGGCCTAACAGGGCTTAGACCCGCCTCCTTCTTGATGATGTCATTGTCACAAAATGGCTCCCACAGAACAGCCTGGTGTCAACAGTCATTAGGTAAGAATGAGTTTACTTCACTTCCTGGTGGGGGGTTGAGGGGGAAAAGATAGGAAAGGGGGGCAGATAGGTGATTGAAGCATATTACAAAGTTATGTCACTTTGTAATGTTTTTCAATTACTGGGAAAAAGCTTTTTGCTGGAAAACCCCTATAAAGCTGAGCTGAGAGTGTTGCTGTGGGCAGTTAACACCGGTCTAGATTTTATACCCTTTAAATCTGGGCCACTGTATGTATTTCAGCAGTGTGTGGGAAAATAAGTATTTTAGATATGATGCTCCTAGCTAGCTACCACTTTTCAAACCTGGGTGGTTCTTAATCATAGCAATGAACTCTAAAGGAACACTGTTTAAATGCACTCAAGTAGTAACTCAACCCCCCCCCCCCCCTTTTGTTTTTTAAATGTCAGATACACCTTAAAATGCCTAGAGACACCTGATTGCTCTCTGCCACACAGTGTGTTTAGAAGCAAACGTGCTAAACCTTCTGCTATCCAGGCATGAGGGAAACCCTTACCCTCCTGCTGTGCACAACTACATCAAGCCCCATGGACGTAGAAAACTATGGACAGGAAGGGGGAACTTTAGGCTGCGTTCATATGTTCTATAAACGGAACGCCTGTAACAGAGTCACACCCCCACCCCTGGACAGATCCCAGGAGGGGGGAACTGTATGAATAAGTGAATATGCGCAGCACATATTCATACAGTTCCCCCGCTCCTGGCATCTTATCACAAATGCTGCCCTGGCGGGGCGGACCCCACTAGAGGCATTCCACGTCAGTGTTCCGTGCAGAACACGGAACGCATGCATTTGGCCTTATAGAATAGACTCTGTAACCTTTTATGGTATGTGCATACTATGGAATTTGGGCACAAATTTCGCCACACGAACTCCACTTGAATTTCCGTCTGTCCCATAGACTCAATGATATTCTAAAGCTCAATTCGCCGTCTGCCGAAAGAATTGACATGTCAATAAAAAAAAAAAAAGCATCTCCCTGTATCTGCACCCTGATTTGGCAATGGTAATTGAACAAGGCTGGGAAGACCCATCACTACCACCATTTAAACAATATTAGTAAGGCAGGTGGATTTCTGGACATTGGTCGGTGCCCTAATGCACTGTGTGTCAACACCAGGTGTGCGACTTGTGTTATGTAACTTGTTAGACAAGTCTGCTGAGGTGTATGTGAGGGTTGCAATAAACAATATATCACATACTGACTCTTCTGACAACTAGAAAAACCTGATACAGGACGTTATAAAAAATAAATCCTATGGCATATGGATGGATGGCAGCCAAGAACTGCCAGTGCCAATCCTGCTGTATAATATTAATGTGGTGTGTTACAGCTGCCTAGGATTCAGTGTGCAAACAATAGGCGGCCGTGTATTTCTGTAAACTCTGGGCGACTGACTGATTTATAGCAGCTAAAGGTGAGAAGAGAAATGGGATGACTCCATTATATTCACTTTAGTGTCCAGATCAACTTTTTTCCTCATAAGATCCTGTTTTGGACATGCAGGGTTTTTGCACCATGCTTCATTGTTTGCCATAAATAGAAAAAAATAACTTTCTTGTCTTTGCCATGTGATTGAGTTGATACTAGCGGCTCCCATGCCTTCCATGTTCTGTTATCAGCACAAACTCTGTAGACGGGTTACTTTATTACTTTGTTGTTATAAATGTAATGAATTTTGTTTGTCTCTCATACTTTGACTGTTTTGCAAACTTGAGGGGGAGATTTATGAAGCCTGTGGCCGGGGCATACGCCAGGGAGAAGGGGCCCCTTTTATATGGCGTACACATGCCATATCCCTTGCCCAATGGGATCGAGGGGGAGCACGCCAAGGTGGGGAGGTGTCTCCTCCAGCTCCTGATTTACGCATGATTTACGCCTGCTCGCATGGCAGAAATCTGCTCAGGGGCAGGTGTAGATTTTTACGTCCATCATACGGCAGGTGCAGGTGGATTTACTAAAAGCGTGCACCTCTTAGTGAATCCATTGGGGTAATAAATGTCCCTTGGTGTACTGGGACTTCTATATTAATGTCTACATCACAGAATACAAACAAACTCTTAAGGGCCAAAAGCCCAAATCACATCCAGTAATACCTTCCACTAGAGTAAAACGTAGCTTTTATTGGCTCTTTAATAAAATATGACCAAAGTAATTGTTGTGGAATCTAAAAACCCACTGCTACTAGTAGTCATCATAGTATCAAATTATTCATACACGTAGTGATAGTAGCTGCAGTCTACTCACTATCTCAAATCTATCGCTGTCTAACTGAACTAATAGTGCAGTGAAAGTTTAAAATATAGCCACAGGCCCCTCAACTAGTTTCACCCAAGCATGGGCTTCATCAGGAGGAGGGCTTATATGGAGGCGGCGCCCATCTAGGGTCTTATTTATAGTACTCCCCTTTGATCTCATCACTAGGCGACCATTTTCATCCAATACAAGAAAATATTTGCCGAAGGCCAATCGTTTGTCGCCACATCAGACGCCATATTAGCGCCAAAAATACAATCATCCAGCCCCCCTGGCGCTTAATGATGTAATAAGGCCCCATGGCCAATCCACTCACCCCTCCAGATCTACTCCTTCCGGACCGCTCCCCCCCCGCTCCTTCTTTCTATTTGGTGATCGTAGGTTAGCAATTAAGATGGTCACCTTTGGATAATAGTTATGGTTCAATTGTTAGAATATGGGCCACATATGTTCTAATTTATAGACGGACTTATCTCTGTGACCTACTGTATATATAATATCTGATGACCTAGGGAATACACCAATACCTATCACGCAGAATATCAGGTGAATATATACCATCCATAAAAAATATATTGATAACGGATAATCCTATCAGATAAATGTAGTTATATTTCAATTTGAGCTATATAGATCTATTACTAATATACTTACCAATTTTCAAGTATTTGAGAGATATACCAGCAACTAGATATATGAGCGTGATTGGTGTCAGGCTATGGTTTGTAATTTGGTAATATAATCCGAGGTTACAGTTAAAAGGTCACAGTGATAGGTTGTATCATAGGAGCATTTTGTTAATATACATGTGTTTTGTGTTTATTTCTTTATTGTATCCATGAAGTGGGACTGAAATGTAGAGATAGGAAATGAACTAGGTGACCATCAAGGGTTGGAACGAAGATTTGACCCAAATACAGTATTATTGTTAATAAGCGATCATGTGACTCTATGGATGTATCGCGACGATCACGTGATTCGGTCGCGTGACAAACGTGACGTAGGAATGAGTGAGCACGTGACGCGGTCACATGATCGGGCCGGTGAGTGTGACGTGAGTAAGCACGTGACGCGGTCACATGATCGGGCCAGTGAGTGTGACGTGAGGTCACGTGATCGGGCCGACTGACATAGTATGATGCCATTGGCAATACCCGGAAGTGTACTCGCGGTCCGGAAGGAGTAGATCTGGAGGGGTGAGTGGATTGGCCATGGGGCCTTATTACATCATTAAGCGCCAGGGGGGCTGGATGATTGTATTTTTGGCGCTAATATGGCGTCTGATGTGGCGACAAACGATTGGCCTTCGGCAAATATTTTCTTGTATTGGATGAAAATGGTCGCCTAGTGATGAGATCAAAGGGGAGTACTATAAATAAGACCCTAGATGGGCGCCGCCTCCATATAAGCCCTCCTCCTGATGAAGCCCATGCTTGGGTGAAACTAGTTGAGGGGCTTGTGGCTATATTTTAAACTTTCACTGCACTATTAGTTCAGTTAGACAGCGATAGATTTGAGATAGTGAGTAGACTGCAGCTACTATCACTACGTGTATGAATAATTTGATACTATGATGACTACTAGTAGCAGTGGGTTTTTAGATTCCACAACAATTACTTTGGTCATATTTTATTAAAGAGCCAATAAAAGCTACGTTTTACTCTAGTGGAAGCTATTACTGGATGTGATTTGGGCTTTTGGCCCTTAAGAGTTTGTTTGTATATATACCATCCAGATTACCTTCTTTTTGGGCACTTTAGTTTTGTACATCACAGAATCACACAGAGTTCAACATGTGATTATTATATACTATCAGTGGCGGAACTACCGCAGTAGCAGCTGTAGCTGCTGCTACGGGGCCCGGCCCAACAAGGGGCCCGGCAGGGGCTGCCTGAGTGAGGGGAACGGAATTTGTGTAAAAGCCAGGGCATCACAGAAGAGAGGGCAAGAGAGGGGGAAATAAAACACGGATGCACCCTCTCTCTCTCTATTCCGGTCACTGAGAAGAAGCCCTGACAGGAGACTCCTCTCCTGCAGCAGCTAGAGGCCGCTCTCCTGTCTGGCCTGTCAGCTGCCTGCACAGAGGAGCATGATAACCTCCGACCCCCAGCCCTCTCCTGCCAGACCTCAGACATGACAGCTCCTTCCCCCTTCGGTAAGTATATACTGTCACCTATAAGGTGTGTGTGGTTGGGGAGGGGGGATGTTGTATGGTGGCTTCTATGTTGCATAAGTGTGGGGGGGGGGGACTACAACTCCCAGTGTGGTCTGTCTGTGCCCCCATCCTCTTAACAGACTAAATGGAGACACAGATTGCACAGACAGATCACACTGGGAGTTGTAGTCCCACAGTGTCAATATACAAAGCTACCCTGTGACTGCAGCTCATGTAGGACTACATTATAGTCACCCTACATACAGTCATAGAATAATTTGAATTGTCCCATTTTTTCTTGCAGTGCCAGACAGGATATATACATGCAGTACTATATATATTATATATATATATATATATATATATACATACACACACATATATATATAGTACTGCATGTATATATCCTGTCTGGCACTGCAAGTGTGTGTATATGCGTGTGTGTGTATAGATATAGATATATATATTACATACACACACGCATATACACACAAGTGCAGTGCCAGACAGGATATATACATGCAGTACCAGGCGGGAAATATATATATATATATATATATATATATATATATATATATATATATATAATGTGTGCAGTACCAGTATACATGTGAAGTGCCAAACAGGATATATACTGTATATGCTGTACCGGGCTGGATCTATCTACATATACACACACGTGCAGTTCCAGACAGGATATATAGTGCAGTACCAGGCTGTTATCCAGCATAGTATGGCGCTATTGTTCAGGTCTGGTATGGTGCTGTTACCTAGTCACAGTATGGCGGTATTGGTCAGGTCTGGTATGGTGCTATTATACAGTCACAGTATGGCGGTATTGTTCAGTTCTGTTATGGCGGTATTGTTCTGGTCTGGTATGGTGGTATTATCTAGTCACAGTATGGCGGTATTGGTCAGGTCTGGTATGGTGGTGTTATCCAGTCACAGTAAGGCGGTATTGGTCAGGTCTGGTATAGCGGTGTTATTATCCAGTCACAGTATGGTGGTATTGGTCATGTCTGGTGTGGCGGTGTTATCCAGTCACAGTATGGTGGTATTGGTCAGGTCTGGTATGATGCTGTTACCCAGTCACAGTATAACGGTATTGGTCAGGTCTCGTATGGTGCTGTTACCCAGTCACAGTATGGTGGTACTGGTCAGGTCTGGTATGGTGCTGTTATACAGTCACAGTATGGTGGTATTGTTCAGTTCTGTTATGGCGGTATTGGTCAGGTCTGGTATGGTGGTATTATCTAGTCACAGTATGGTGGTATTGGTCAGGTCTGGTATGGTGGTATTATCTAGTCACAGTATGGTGGTATTGGTCAGGTCTGGTATGGTGGTATTATCTAGTCACAGTATGGTGGTATTGGTCAGGTCTGGTATGGTTGTATTATCTAGTCACAGTATGGTGGTATTAGTCAGGTCTGGTATGGTGGTATTATCCAGTCACAGTATGGTGGTATTAGTCAGGTCTGGTATGGATGTGTTACACAGTCACAGTGTGGCGGTATTGGTCAGGTCTGGTGTGGTGGTGTTATACAGTCACAGTATGGCGGTATTGGTCAGGTCTGGTGGGGTGGTGTTATACAGTCACAGTATGGCAGTATTGGTCAGGTCTGGTATGGCAGTGTTATCCAGTCACTGTATGGCTGTATTGGTCAGGTCTGGTGGGGTGGTGTTATACAGTCACAGTATGGCAGTATTGGTCAGGTCTGGTATGGCAGTGTTATCCAGTCACTGTATGGCTGTATTGGTCAGGTCTGGTATGGATGTGTTATACAGTCACAGTATGGCGGTATTGTTCAGGTCTGGTATGGTGGTATTATCCAGTCACAGTATGGCGGTATTGGTCAGGTCTGGTATGGTGGTATTATCCAGTCACAGTATGGCGGTATTGTTCATTAGGTCTGGTATGGCTGTATATGTTAAATGTGCATTGTCTGAAGCTTTTACCTACCAATCCTATAGCGAGAATCGCTACAGACAATATGCAGATCATTTAATGTGCAAACTTGTTTATATATATTTGGTTTAAGAGCTCCCTGTACGGGGTGGGAGGGGGAGTGGGGGAGGGACATGGTCTGCATAGTGGGGTCTACAGCCCTGTACTCTGACCCAGAAAGTCTCCCTCACCTTCCAAATCATAGCAGATCCACTTCAGGCTGGGGCTTGCATCAGGGGACAGGACTGTGGAGGTAATCTCTTCATAACTGTAACCCCTCTCTCCTCGGACAGAGAGTGCTGTATGTATGTGTCCACATCTGTCCTGCTCATTCCTTCATGCTCCCTGCAGTCTCTGTCAGCCCTTGTGTTTCCCATCCTCTCCATTCCTGCTATAATGTGCCTGCACTAACACTCAGCTATACACACTGACGCTATAATGTGCCTGCACTCACACTCAGCCATTCACATTGCTTTATATAAACTTTCTGTCTCTGTCCTCCTGCACAGCTCTGTGATTCTCACTTCCTGGTCCATGCTGAACACACGCCCCTTCCCCATTGCTGTCATGTAACCACACAGACCACTGACGGCAGCCCTGCTTCTCTATTCTAGGCTATTGTACTACTCTACTGCATTGTGGGGATCTGCACCTCCATTCTGTATCTACAAATTGCTACAGTTTTTTTCAGATTTATGCCCTTACTATACATTATACACCACATATTGATTGGTATACTGTGCAGTAACTTTAATCAGAATTTTTTTAAAAAAATCATATTTTTGGGGGTGTGGAACCAATTGTCTACATATCAGTTATTTCCTATGGGAAAATTTGCTTTGGTTTAAGAGTAGATTTGGATTACAAGCACAGTCCCAGAACGAATTATGCTCGTAATCCATGTCACCACTGTATCTATATGAATAGTCCAATAAATCAACATTAGCTCCATATTACACATTTAAAAACCATGTAGAAAAAGAAAGATTCAGCCAATGTATGTGGCCGAAACCACACGTCCATTTCTTCCCCAGTAGCCGGGAAGTGGGGGGGGGGGGGCCCTTGAAAAGTTCGCTATGGGGCCCAGCCACTTCTAGTTACGCCCCTGGCGGAGCTGGACACACATAGTTCCTCAAATGGGAACAGCTTCCTATTTAGTTTTAAATAGTTTTTTTGTCTCTCATAAAAAGCAGTCAATTGAGAGTATTGCTGTTCGATGATGTCTATAGTGAGTGTGTCTCTGGACTCTTTATGGGGCAGATCATTGACCTGTGTAATGCCCTTCTTGTCAGTTAAATCAAAGAAAGTAATGTTTTCTTCTGTGGGTAAGCCCAGAAAGGCCCTCTTGTGTAATGCTGGGGTGAATCTGAGGTTCCTTCCTAGAGGAGTGAGTGGGCCGTCATCTTTGAATTGTGTCGAGGATAATTGCTTTGGGAAGTTAGCCAGGTGTGTGATAGAGGCACTAATTGGCGATGTTTGTAGGGATTTGATGTCTTTTAAAATGTCCTTTGGCGTCCATAATATGGCGGTGGGATCGAAATTTGTAATGGAAGCCTCCAGTTTTACCCAAGTTTTGTGTTCCCTGAGATTGAAGGCATCATGAACCCTATTTAAGATGGAGGCTTGATAATACGCAATACAGCTGGGTAGGGCTAGTCCTCCTTCAAATTTTGGTCTGATTAACGTAATGTTGGCTATGCGAGCTTGTTTGTGGGACCATATGAATCTGTTTAGTGTGGAATTCATCTTGGATAGGTAGGATCGTTTAAGGGTGACCGGGACTGCTTGGAATAAATACAGCAGACGGGGTATTATATTCATTTTGAGGATATTTATCCTGCCTATCCAAGAGTATTCTTTTTTGTCCCAGTTTGTGAGGTCTTTTTTAATTTTCCCCATGAGGACGTCAAAATTTTTTTAATGTTAAGTTTCTTATCAAGTGTGAAGTGTTATATCAATGCAAAGCTGTATGACCTACTGCATACAAGTATTTCAAAGTAAACCAGACTTTATTTATGCTAAAGAGACTTTGTGATTCCTCGCCAGGCACTTACACAGTACACACACACTCCTTTCCCCTTTCTTTGGGTGGCAGTGCCAATAGTCCAGGTGGGTCACTATTCCACTCTGGACCACCGTGATAAGTGCTCAAGGGACCCAGCAACAACCCGGCAGGGCACTGTCCACAGGGTAACAAGGTATAGCCGGCTCTTTAAAATAAAAGCAGGTGTGCCACCATACCTGGGTGCCCAACCAGCACTGACGTCACGACATAACATCACTGGGCATGGCTATATCTCGGCCAACCACCCTAGAACTGGCATCACACCTAACCATCTAGAAAGTGACCGGCCTTATTTTCTCCGCACCACCAAGGGAGGTTTGCGCTACTACAGTGTTACAGTGTGGGCGGGTGTGTCTAGAACCCGAGGGGCGCCCTTCAAGAAGAGTGAGATGCCATGCCTCAGCAGACAATAAAGCGACTTGTGAACAGCATGATACGACGTTGTCAAGCTGTATTTGATGCTCAGGGGCAGAGCCGGCCTTAGGGTAGATGGCGCCCTGTGCGAAACCATCCTCTGGCGCCCCCCCCCCCCCTAAACACTATATATACATATATACACATACATACAGGGCAGAGCTGCTGCTGTCCCTGCGGCTCTGCTGTTTCTGCAACAAAGTAGCTGTTCTTTTCCAATTTTAGACAACCCTATTAAAGGAGTTATCCAGGATTCAAAAAGGCATGGCTACTTTCTTTCATAAACAGCTCCATCCCAGTCCTCAGGTTGTGTGTGGTATTACAACCCAGTAGATAGTAAGTAAGTAGATAGTTGTAGGTAGCTGTAGGAAAGTAGTTATAGGTAGCTGTAGGTAGATATAGGTAGGTGTAAGTAGATACCTGTAGGTAGCTGTAGGAAGGTAGTTATAGGTAGCTGTAAGTAGATAGCTGTAGGTAGGTGTAGGAAGGTAGTTATAGGTAGCTGTAGGTAGATATAGGTAGGTGTAAGTAGATACCTGTAGGTAGCTGTAGGAAGGTAGTTATAGGTAGCTGTAAGTAGATAGCTGTAGGTAGGTGTAGGAAGGTAGTTATAGGTAGCTGTAGGTAGGTGTAGGAAGGTAGTTATAGGTAGCTGTAGGTAGATATAGGTAGGTGTAAGTAGATACCTGTAGGTAGCTGTAGGAAGGTAGTTATAGGTAGCTGTAAGTAGATAGCTGTAGGTAGGTGTAGGAAGGTAGTTATAGGTAGCTGTAGGTAGATATAGGTAGGTGTAAGTAGATACCTGTAGGTAGCTGTAGGAAGGTAGTTATAGGTAGCTGTAAGTAGATAGCTGTAGGTAGGTGTAGGAAGGTAGTTATAGGTAGCTGTAGGTAGGTGTAGGAAGGTAGTTATAGGTAGCTGTAGGTAGATATAGGTAGGTGTAAGTAGATAGCTGTAGGTAGCTGTAGGAAGGTAGTTATAGGTAGCTGTAAGTAGATAGCTGTAGGTAGGTGTAGGAAGGTAGTTATAGGTAGCTGTAGGTAGATATAGGTAGGTGTAAGTAGATACCTGTAGGTAGCTGTAGGAAGGTAGTTATAGGTAGCTGTAAGTAGATAGCTGTAGGTAGGTGTAGGAAGGTAGTTATAGGTAGCTGTAGGTAGGTGTAGGAAGGTAGTTATAGGTAGCTGTAGGTAGATATAGGTAGGTGTAAGTAGATACCTGTAGGTAGCTGTAGGAAGGTAGTTATAGGTAGCTGTAAGTAGATAGCTGTAGGTAGGTGTAGGAAGGTAGTTATAGGTAGCTGTAGGTAGGTGTAGGAAGGTAGTTATAGGTAGCTGTAGGTAGATATAGGTAGGTGTAAGTAGGTAGCTGTAGGTAGTTATATGTAGGTGTAAGTAGATAGCTGTAGGAAGGTAGTTATAGGTAGCTGTAGGTAGATATAGGTAGGTGTAAGTAGGTAGCTGTAGGTAGTTATAGGTAGCTGTAAGTAGATAGCTGTAGGTAGGTAGTTATAGGTAGCTGTAGGTAGATATAGGTAGGTGTAAGTAGGTAGCTGTAGGTAGTTATAGGTAGCTGTAAGTAGATAGCTGTAGGTAGGTAGTTATAGGTAGCTGTAGGTAGATATAGGTAGGTATAAGTAGGTAGCTGTAGGTAGTTATAGGTAGCTGTAAGTAGATAGCTGTAGGAAAGTAGTTATAGGTAGCTGTAGGTAGGTGTAAGTAGGTAGCTATAGATAGTTATAGGTAGGTGTAAGTAGATAGCTGTAGGTAGTTGCCACCCCCTCCCCTCTCCTCTCCTCCCCCGATGTAGTCACTGACAAACACACATACAAAAAAAAACAGACACTTTAACTCACCAGGCTCCCCGCCGCGCGTCTCCTCTCCTCAGCTCGGCGGATGTCGCTCCAGTGACGTCACTCGGCCGTCGGGACACTGGCGATCAACCATAGAGGCGCCTGGGCAGAGAGGCAGCTCTGCATACATACTTATCTTTGGTGTAGAGAGGAACGCTGTATGTCTGCAGGAGCGCCGTTAGAAACCACTATAGGAGCAGGGTGCCGGGCGGCCAGCAGGGGGAGCGATCGGGGCCGACAGACATACACTACATCCATTATGTGACAGTGTCGTGCTGTGTATGTCTGTCCGCCCCGATCGCTCCCCCTGCTGGCCGCCCGGCACCCTGCTCCTATAGTGGTTTCTAACGGCGCTCCTGCAGACATACAGTGTTGCTCTATACACCAAAGATAAGTATGCAGAGCCTCCTCTCTCTGCCCGGGCGCCTCTATGGTTGATCGCCCTCCTCTTATAGTGTTCCGTTGCTCCTGCAGACAGAGACAGCACACATTTTTATAGCTAGAAGTGCTGCTGTCTCTTCTGCCTGAGCGCCCCCCTGCTGGCGGGGAGTGATGCGCCCTGTGCAACCGCACAGGTCGCACACCCCAAAGGCTGGACCTGCTCAGGGGCACATGGCAAGTTATTGGGACAGTGACATTATTTGTTGGGGTATACCCACCACTTGTGTTGGCTTTTGTTTCAAGATTTTCAAGAAGATTGTTTGAGATGAGAAAATCACCATTGCTGCTTTTACCTAAAGGGACAGAAGCATCAGAACATGACTTATTGTTTGAAAAATGTTTTTATGTTAAACTTTTTTTTTTTTTAATTTTTTTGTTGACATTTTTTCTAATTTCCAATGTTTCTATTTATAATAAAAAATAATCCTGAGATCTTGCAGTTTTTATTCTAAACCTCAGCTGAGACTTCCTGTTCTGCCTGTGTTAATAAGAGGAGGCTATGTCAGATAAAATAAAAAATGTTTGGAAAGAAAGAAAAAAAAAAGAGGAGGCTACTGTAAAGTGATCTGTACAGCATTGCAGCAACATGTGACACAAGTAGACAAAGGAGACAATAGCCGCTCCCTGTGAAATGACCTCGTCATAGAGAACGCTCAGTAATGTTTCACATTCATCTCAAGGGGATAGATTCTGTCTATTGTCATCTATATCCATGAGGTTTGCTGTAAAGCATGTCACTAAATGCTGTTAAGGACAACCCAGACAATATGGCAGCCCCCATATCAACGTACAAAAAGTGAAATAAAAAATATTACAGCCAGAAAATAGAAACAGATTAGAATAAAAGAACAAGTTTTAGTATCTGACTCTAATCAGTAAAAGAAAATCTAGGTGATACATTCACTTTAAATGCTCTACTATCATGGCATATCATCACTGGAGCTGGAAGGTTTTACGTTTTTCATAAATTTTACCTGCAAGCCAAGTATCCCTAACTTTTTGTGAGTAGTATATTATGCGGTGTATTTAGAGGCAAGTTCCTTGTCCTGCTGTGTCTGTAATCTGAGGATTGTGTGTATGTTATATAGAATGGAATGTGCAGAAAGCAGCCTGTTCTCATGTGACCCTATGATAAAGAGTAGGAGGGGGTGACCAGACCTGCTCTCTGTGTAATCCTATCCCCAGTGTGCGGCAGGACAGGAAAGCTTATTTTTAGGATTGTTGTTGTTACTGTTAGTATTACATGCAGCACATTGGTCTGTATTACTGGTAACCATATGGATAGTGCTTCAAGGGTTAACAGGACAAAGCCCCAGGGAGTATCTACGTGTGACTTGTAGATAGTAAGAACAGCCAATAAGAGTGTTAGCTCTGGGGGCCAGAGTGATGGCCGTGTCCTATTGGTGGAGTGAGAGTCTCCTCGGTAAGCAATGGGCGCAACTTTCGAGAAAAACAGAGAAGCAGAAACTTAGCAGAGTAATCATGAGAAGCAGAGGAGGACAACACAACACTGACACCAGGTAAGAATATATATAGCGTATGCATACCATGTCCCATCTTTATAGCGTTATCCATTGTTTTACCTTATTCTGGGGGGTCCCCAGTATTTCACTGCTCCATCAGGAAGCTAAGCTATAGGGAGTTGTTTGAAAGGTTCTTTACATTGGGGTCACAGATATCCCCTTCATTTTAATGACAGAGTTCTCTATGTATAAGGCTGGATTGACAGGTCACATGTATATGTTAGTAAGGTATGTGACATCCTTAAAGGGGTACTCCAGCGAAAATCTTTTTCTTTCAGATTAACTGGTGTCAGAAAGTTATATAGATTTGTAATTTACTTCTATTAAAAAATCTCAAGTCTTCCCATACTTATCAGCTGCTGTATGTCCTGCAGGAAGTGGTGTTTTATTTTCAGCCTGACACAGTGCTCTCTGCTGCCATCTCTGGCCAAGACAGAAACTCTGTCTCGGTTTTCTATGAATCCCCATAGAAAACCTCTCCTGCTCTGGACAGTTCCTGTCTCGGCCTGAGATGTCAGCAGAGAGCACTGTGTCAGACTGAAAATAAAACAACATTTCCTGCAGGACATTTAGTAGATAATAAGTATGGGAAGACTTTTTTTAACAGAAGATTTTTTTTTAACAGTAGAGATTTTTTTAACAGAAGTAAATTACAAATCTATATAACTTTCTGGTATCAGTAGATTTGAAAGAAAAAGATTTTCACTGGAAAGCCCCTTTAAAACTTATTTTATTCGGTCAGTTTTCCAAACATATATTTGTTAGGCTAACAGTCATGCTGCAATACCAGACACAACCCCTAGAGAGGTGTGGTGCTGTTTTAGTAGTAGAACAGATATCATTGATGTTTTATTCCTACCAGTCAGCCTTAGATCTGTGCCACCACTACTGTACTTACTTATGCACCATGATTTGACTGTAAATCTAGTTCAGGACCATTGATGCCCCCCATGCCATGTGGGTACGTGAAGGAGGACTGGCTGTGGGAAGCCAATGAGCAGTGCCCATCAGTAGAGCTGTCTCAGAGTCGACAAGAAGTTTACTTTCACACAGATCCTGTCTTGGAGAGCTGTGGTACTTCTGCAGTGCGGGGGGATACAGGTAAGAGGATGCACTTAAAGGGGTTGTCAGGCACCCAAAATACACTATTGTCTTATCCTCCGCCACTGATCAGCACTTCCTACTTCCTCTGATTATGCAGAAAATGCCTGCTTAGCCTATCATTGTCTTCAACCACTACTTATTAAATTCAATGAACACACAGTGTGCAGTAAGCTCCACCTAGTGGTAGCCGCAGGCAGGTAAAAATCTATCATTTAGTTCTATCTCAATACAGGTAATTTGTAGCTTTGTATCAAAAAAAGAAAAGAAAAGATCTGCTATACAAGTGTATTCAAAATGATGTTTGTGGACTTTCTAGGTTTTCTCCAAGGAGAACATTACTGGGAGGTAGAATTTCTAGAACCACCATCCGGACTATCAGTAATGGTTGGTGTTGGCACCAGCAGAGCCCCACTGTGTCCCGGAAGTTTACACTATCTCAACTTGTTAGGTAAGATGAGGTTCACCTATTCTAGATAGTGTATCTAAATTCTAAGTATAAAACTCTAGATCACAGTGGATCCTTATTGGGGTCTTCAGCAGTGAGACACCTGGGGTTATCTAGAGAATGGCTACTTGTAAAAACAGCACCACCCCTGTCCTCAGGTTGTGTGTATTCAATTAAATGAAACTGAGCTGCAAAACCACACCCAACCTGAGGACAAGAGAGCTACTGTTTCTGGGGGGAAAAATACCCATGTTTTTCCAAGCATAGATAAACCCCTTAAATCTTATTGTCATGAGATTCCTGTAACAAGCTGAGATTGTCAAATTTGTAGAATTCCTAAGCATAGCAAAGAGGACCATATGATATACCTGATGTTGGGCATCCTTAAAGGGGTTGTCCGAGATTAGAATAAGACCCAGAGATAGCAGCCCTCAGGATTTGTATGGTATTGCAGTTCAGTACCATTAAAGTGAATGGAGCCAAATTGTAATACCACACCCAACCTGGTGTGGTGCTGTACTTGTAAGAAAGCAGCTATATTTTTCTAATTCTTCACAAATTACTCCTATTTGGATTCCTAATGTCTCCTGTGACTTGTTCCAGGCCTGGATAAAGACAGTTGGGGTCTGTCCTATAAAGGCAAAATCTGGCATGGTGGTAACAGCAAACAATACACTGAGCCATTCTACGAGGAAGGGACGGTAATCGGCGTTCATCTGAACATGGAGGAGGGGACATTGACGTTTTACAGAGACAGACAGAGTTTGGGACTTGCCTTCACAGGACTACACAAGGTAGCGTCACAGATCATCATGCTCGGATAGTACCTGTATGTGTGGTGGGGCATATACTGGGGTGGTCCAGTGGGCTGAACCTTTACAATCTATGACTATCCTTACTTCTCATGGTCCTGCTGCTACCAAACTGCGTAAGAAAGCCAAAATGTGTTGGGGTGTAATGTGTGTCGTCATATACATCATGGCGTAGGCTCCCGTCATGACTATGGAAGAAACGACTGAGGAGTGGAAAGCCACCAACCTGACACTTTTTTATGGAGTGTTTATTCCTCTATACAATTGGTCTTTTACGTTGGTTTTATTTGGGGATGCAGTGATGATTTTTCTACTGTTCAAATACTTTTATGTCTAAATGGGGTTCTAGGACCAAATCAAGTTGCATCCACCTCTATATTAACAGCAATACTTCCATAATCCTTACTTACCAGTCTCCTTACTCCTTAGGTTCAGATGCCATTATTCCCCATGGTGTCCTCCACCAGCCCCAGCACAGAGTTGGGCCTGGGATTACGTTGTTGCACTTTGCCCACCCTGGAAGAGCGATGTCTCAGTACGCTGGCTCGTAACCTGACACATATAGACTCCGCCGATCTATTGCCTCTACCAGCAGTGGTCAGGTGGAAGCTGAAAAGCTGGAAGAACTGGGATGTACTGGGACACTAGCTGTGATGTAAGGAGATGCTTGGGGAGACTCTACCCCAGTAGCTATAGATACCTACAGGGCAGTGGTAAGAAGATCCTTGTTCCGTTTTATTGGAATATTCCATGAACTGCCAGATACAAGGGTAAAGCATAAGGAGCCACGTCTCAGAATGTTGGCAGATGTTGGCCAGAGATTTTCATTGTCTATGAAATTGACAACTTGGCAGTTAAGGACACCAAGAGGCAGCTCCAGAATCACATTACTCTTCTCTCCTACCAGGCATGGGAAGGGAGCGTCTTGGATGGTGGGATGTGACGGCAAGCCAGTACAAGTAGGGGACAGGACTCAGATTAAGGGACCATAGTGGTTCATGCTATTGGTCCCTTGGCTGGAACTTTTCCCACAGATCAATATCTGCCAAAACTGAAAAATTGCACAAAGCTGAGGGCCAAGCTTGATATTTATTTAAGCGTTTGTGCAGCATTCCTGGCATTGTCAGAGCAGCGTAAAGCTTTCCTGGCATTGTCAGAGCAGCGTGCGATGTTCCTGGCACTGTCAGAGCGGCGTGCGGTGTTCCTGGCACTGTCAGAGCGGCGTGTGTCTCCCAGCACTGTGCACTATTATAAATAATATCATTAACTGCTACAACATGGGAAGTATAGGAAGGTAGAGGGCAGCTAACTGTGTTCCACATGGTAGCAAGCATTTCCAATAGTGTCTCACATAGTAGCCAGCCCTCCCAATATTATCCCATATTGTAGCCAGCCCCCACAGTAGTTCCCCATATACTTGTTAATTAGTGCCCCCACTGGGGGACTAGTCAAGACTTACTTATCCTGGTTCCTACACTGCAGCTTCTCTGGCTGCAAGACGCTCCCACCACAGGATGTGTGTGATGATGTCACCACGCTGCTTGCGCCACAACGCGGCTCACTCACTTCTATGACGCAGGCCTGTGGTCTAGAAGATTATAATATTGGTGGTCCGAGTGGCAGTCTACACCGCCCATATTATTATCAGCTGCAGCGTCATTGGCCAGCTCCAGGAAATCAATTGATTTCCTTGACAGGCCAAACATAAGGGCACAGCAGGCCAGAATTTGACATGCCTGCTCTTAGAGACTTTCGCAGGGGATTTTTTTGGGGACACTGAGAAATCAGTAAAACATACAACATAGAAAGTGATGGCCCATGACTACCTTGTTATGAAACCAGTCAGGGGGATAGTGCCTTGGGACGTGCAGGATCTGGGGTCCAAGACCTGAGTACTGTTCTCTGCTGTTAGCCAATAGAGCCCTGAGATTATGTGTCCGTTGATTAGATTGCTGTTTTCATTGTTCAGTCGTCCTCAGCAGATTCTGATCGATCCTTCTATAGATGATTGTTGTCCATCTGTATTTATTCCTGTGTGAGATATTTTAGTATTGTATACTATTGCTTGTATATATCACTGCACAGTTCTGCACGTGTATAATAAATAAATGATTACTACGATGTTGTTCTGCACTTTGGTCTTACTAATTCCAATGCAAATAGTTTGGATAGTCAGGCTATTTACCTGCAGAGCAATGGTCTCCAGCTGTCTGCACCCCTCTCCACCCCCATCCATGCTTTGACAACCTTCAGCTGTCGGGGATGGATGTCTGTGAGTTGTATTTTTGCACTAGCTGGAGAACCACAGGTTGGGGACTTTGGCTGTATTTGACTTTAAAATTCAGATATTTTATTGTAGTAAATGCTTAAAATGACCGACGTCTTTCAAACCAAACTGGTTCTTATTCATGGTATGTTGGTCTGGATAGATAGGGAATATGCATTCAAAATGAAGTAACCATATAGCAAATAAGCTCTTATAGGACATCTCTATGGAGGAAGCGTGCAGGCAATGCCGCAGTAGTGATCAGCGGCTACTGCGGCGTTGCCTGCATGCTTCCTCCATAGAGATGTACTATAAGAGCTTATTTTTTTATATAAGCAGCTGTAGTTTTTTCTAATCTTCGAAAACCCCTTTATCCGGGCTTAGAAAAATATGAAATGTGATTGTGTTATCAGGCAGCCTGATTTCTCATCACGTTGCCTCATTTTCCATCTTGGATTTGTTCCCATACTTCTCTTTGGTCTCTTTTACTTCAGCAAAAACTGTAACATAGCCAAGACAATGGTTACAGAATAGATGGGAGTTTTACGAACAAAGAGCCCAGTCTAACTGCAGGTCTGTATGGTAGCATAAAGGACCAACAGCACAAGACCCATACACAAAGTTGGGTGGGACTTTCTCACTACGGATGAGAGAATTGGGAATTTTATTGTGTGAGGTTCATCTGTTCATTAGAGAGATAAGCTACGCCTAGAAGTGTCACTTTTATAAATGATGTGCGGGTGCTATTAATGTCCTTATTTGCTGCACAAAAAAAAATAATAATAATCAGCTGATTTATATCCAACTGAACACCAGCCCTTTTAAATACCAAAAATATATTGTGTGACAAGGACATGTATTTCATTCACCATTAAAAATAAAATAAAAACCAAAAAGGGTAAAAAAAAAAATGTCAATAAAAAGTGTGAATCTACTGTATTTGACATATCTAAGAAAGGTCTGAATAGTCTAGGGCAGGGGTGGGAAACCTTTTCCCTGTCCAGGGCCATTCCGTCATTAATAAAATCATTCGCTGCACTCAAAGTTATACTGTGCACATCAGTGGGGTAGCATGGATTCACAGGAGGGCTAAGTATTGTTCCCCTAGTGCCCCTGCTATTGTAGTTAACCCCTTGTACCTCATGTAAATCCTTAGTGATGCCTGGTAGCCCTTATTGATGCCCCTGGTAGCTGTAGTTAACCTTTTATTGATGCCCCTGGCAGTCATAGTTAACCTCTTATTAATGCCCCTGGTAGCTGTAGTTAACCCTTTATTGATGCCCCTGGCAGTCATAGTTAACCCCTTATTAATGCCCCTGGTAGTCATAGTTGACCCCCCAGTGATGCCCCTGGTAGTCATAGTTGACCCCCCCCAGTCATGTCCCTGGTAGTCTAGTTAACCCCCAGTGTTTGTCAAAAAAAAAAAAAAAAAAAAAAATCCCACTCACCTTTCCTCCACTCCCACACTTCCCAGGTCCTCTTCTCTCACCTATAGTTTGTGCCGGTGCTAGGTTCAGATCCAAGTCTGTTGTTTATTCCAAATATTCTGGACAAAATAATGCAATGGTTAAATGCTGGGCACTACAATGGAAACCTGACAAACCCTTTTGAAGTCGAGAGGGTTTGTTGGTCACGGCTGGTGGATTTGGTATGGCTTAAAGGTGTTATCCTACAAAAATATGGCCACTTTTCCCCCTCTCTTGTCTCCAGTTCAGGTGTGGTTTGCAATTAAGCTCCATTTACTTTAATAGAACCGAATTTGAAACCACACCCAATCTGGAGACGAGAGGGGAAAAAGTGGCCATGTTGTTGTAGCACTGGATAACCCCTTTAAGAAGAAGATTTAAACCTTAGAGTTGTCCAGGAAAAAAAAAAGATGTACAGTTGGGAGGTGGTGTAAAACAAGTGTTGAAAAAAAGTGATACCCCAACAGGATATTTTGATGCTTATAGTTCCTGCTTCACTGCTTCATCCTGGTTTCCATGACACGTGTCCTTGCATGAACAGCAATGTCCTGTGTCAGTCAAGCAGGTAGTTGTTACATTGACCATGTGTCACAGGGTCTAGAGGCCTCTAGTGGGGTGGGGGGCTCAGGGAAGGTGAGTATTTTAATAACACCCCCATCCATATATAATTAATTTTTATTCCCCCCCCCCCCCCCCAAAAAAAAAATGAATTTTTTTTTACCTGCACGTAATTATAATGGGTCGGGGACTTGTCCTTGAAGGTCAGGAAAGTTTCCCATAACCTGATCTGGTCCTATCCCTGTTCTACAACTACAAGCTGCCATACAACCATGCACATAAACCATCTTCTTCTTACACTTTTCTTCCTTTAGAAACTAATCCACTAAAAAAAAGTCCTGCATTCGTGTGCATCTGTCCGTGTCACCAGACTAAGATCATACATAAACATGTTATGAAGTGGAGACTCTACTAGGTGTAAACACCATCAGAGCTCGGACTGAACATTCTGTTATGCTACATCTGAACTTTGCACATGGCTCCCTGCTAAACCCGTCAAGTGTGACCACACCCTGACCCAGCACATACTCCGAGTACTAGGCTGGTTGTACCAATGCTGGTGGTTGTAAGTAAACAACATTAACACTTCACTGGAACTCAGTCGTTTCCTTTTGGAATAGACTGTGGTTTACGTAACACAGTGAGAACTAATTTGCATATTTCTTCCCAATTAAAGGGACAGAGTCATCAGAAAATGACATTGTTTAAATAATGTTTTTATGTTAAACAATTTTTGGTAATATTTTTCTAATTATCAATTTTTCTATCTATATTATAAAACAATCTAGAGAACTTGCAGTTTTCATTCCTACCACTGGGGCTAAAACTAAGCTGAGACTTTCTCTTGTGTCTGTAGTACTGCTGTAAAGTGATCTGTACAGCATTGCAGCCACATGTTAAAACCAGTAGATAGGGGGAGACAATAGCAACTCCCTGTGGAATGACCTCTTTACAGGACACAGAGCACTCTTAATGATGTTTTACATTCATCTAAAGGGGTCAGAGTCTGTATATTGTCGTGTATGTCCATGAGCCTGGCTGTAAAGTATGTCAGTAAATGCTGTTAAGAACAGCCCAGGCAATATGGCAGCCTCCATAACAGTGCACTCCATTATAGGAAGAAGCATTCCTGAGCCCATGAAGTGCTGAGGACTGTAGCTCTCCTCGCTCCTCCCATCCCTATTCCTGCTTGAGTGACAATACACACAATACAGGAATGAGACTTGGAAGCAGGATTGCCAATTAAGCAGAAGGTTTCCCCAATACAGAGAGACCTGGCAGCAAATAATGAATTTCTATGCAGCGCCACCGCAGGTAAGATGAAATATTAGACATGGACCATCAAAATTAATGAACCGTCTACTGAATGTACAGACACTGTCGTTCCCTGCTGAGTAATATTGGGTAAAGCATCATCATACACATGGCCTTACTATGGATTCCATATCCTGCTGGACCTCCCTCAGAAATCATTGAGCTAGTGCTTTCAGGGGGAATAAGTTGCAGTGAAAGCAGCACATGTGCTGCCATACATCTGCATGGTTCTAAGGCTGTGTACAGTTATGTTGTGTTTCCTTCTTTTTATAATTAAGCCAAATTGATGTGAACAGTTAACTGTTTAGGATTTGCCATGTTATAAGCATTACCGGGCTTTCTCACTTTGTTTATGACAAGAAAAATATCTATGATGAAGCCTGGTAATGCTGATTACATGGCAAAGCCTAGACAGTCAACATTACGAAGCCCATAGGATTTAATTATGTGAACAAAACCGCAAATGTGGAAACGCTACCTGAAGAGAAGACCTACCCCAATATCACACGCTGGATACCAAACCAAGGACTTAAATGCTGGCCACTATGGATCAGAACTCTCACATGTGAAAAAAAAACATTGTATAGAAATAAGATGCAGACACAGGTTACATTCCATGAATTGTATTTTTTCCTCTCTTCTTTTTGAAGTACAAAATGTGAAATCACAAGCAGACTAAAAATATGTGCAAGGCAGGAACCATATCAACACTAGATCAGAACTACTACAGATCGGAAGTATAAAGGAGACGTAGAACAATCCCCAGGATCCACACGTGTACATGTTGTCTACCGGCGGCTCAATTCCTGGAGCAGGATGAGGGGAAAACATGAGGAATGTATGGGAAGGCCACTTTCATTCATACAATCTGAACCCACACAAAGCATAAGCCGACTGAGAACTGCAGCTTCCCTTCTGATTATGGGAGGTAGACTTAAAGGTGGAATTTCCATTTAAAAAGTTAGCCCCTATCCATAACATAGGGAGTAACAAGCTGAACGTTTGGGACCCCCATCCATCCCGATCTCAAGAATGGCAGCATTAGGAGACCCCACATGACACAAGGATACCATGCATGCCATAGTCATGCTCCACCTCCTGAGGCCTTGCGCCAGACATAACAGTGGGTCAGTTTGGCATAGAGTGTTCCTGCCCCAGACACGACTATAAGGGAAAGGGGTCAGGTTTTGTTTATAGTGCTTTCAAAAGGGAATACCAGTAAGCATGAAAGTCTCTTGAGACACCCTACTGAAAAGTGTCCCATCCGCGGTGTTTCATTACCATGTGTGGCCATGACTGAAGATATTATAGCCAACAAGTGACCACCCTAGATCTCCATCTTCTATTCACCACCCATTCCTGGCTGATATTTTCGTTAAAAGGGGTATTCCCATCATAGATATTTAGGGCATGTCCACAGACTATCTAAGTGGGTGCTATGGGCCCTACCCACAATGGTGTCCAAATACACGATCTGGAACAGGATATTTGAAAAAAAAAAAAAATTAAGAAACTTTGTAGATTTTTGTTCTGCTCCCACACACGTGACTCCAAGGTAACAGACTACACACAAAGCCTTTGTAGTCTGATTCCTTAAACCTGTACAGGGAGTGAGTAACCCATGCCTGCAAGATCAGACTACACAGGGTTTGTTTGTAGTCTGTAACCATGGGGACTTGTAGGTGTAGGGAATTTTTTTTCAATGAAAGTACAGGCTAGAAACTTCTTCCAAAATCATATTCAGGATCTGTATCACATGGATAAAATACAGTAAATATAGCAGTAATACAGTTCAATAGGGGTATGCATCCAGAGGATTATATAGAGGGGGATATTGTGATATATGGCACCCAATATGTAAATTAACTGACCACACTAGAGTGAACTATGGTTCCCACATGAGGCCTTTCTCAACATTTGATGATATGTTGATAACATGTATGTATAAAGAGTAAAAGGATATCTATACTTTAAGATGCCTATTGGTCTAAACTTTCCAATAAAGCAAGTCACTCACTCCGAGGTAAAGCCTTAAACATACATTAAGCATTTAAGAACAATACAACCGAGGCAAACATTTGGCAATAAAACATCATGTAAAATTACAAAACAGTATTCATATATAGGACCACAATGTGCAAAGGGCAGGATCATGGGTCACAAGGGCCAGATCCCAAACCATAACCCCTAGGTACACAATATTAAAATTCCCTTGGTTGTCAATCACTTGATCTCCAAAAATTCTTAAAAGGTCTTTACTAGAGATGAGCGAACCTCCAGCATGCTCGAGTCGATCCGAACCCGAACTTTCGGCATTTGATTAGCGGTGGCTGCTGAACTTGGATAAAGGCTAAGTGGAAATAATGGATATAGTCATTGGCTGTATCCATGTTTTCCAGACAACCTTAGAGCTTTATCCAAGTTCAGCAGCCCCAGCTAATCAAATACTGAACGTTCGGGTTCGGATCGACTCGAACCCGATTCGCTCATCTCTAGTCTTTACTACCAAAACAGCTAGGAAAAAACAATGAGGTGTAAATTTTGGCTTCTCGGCCCCAATGCAAAATTTGTAAAAAGGCTCCATGTCTACAATGTAAGATTTACAGGATTATGGGGCAACTAAGCAACATCCCCATTCATCTGTAATGGTGGGCATACTGGTTGTCATCCAGATTTCCCAGAGTCAGATATGTAGAAACAGCTGTAGGTAAAAGTAATACAATAAGAGCTATATTTGGTGAGTGATTGGGCAGTGCGCTACAGTGAGAATTACTCAATCTTTACATCTTGACAAAATCATAACTTGTAACACAAAAAGTACAGCTGCCAGGCATATAGCGTATGTGTAGGGCAACATATGTAACCATTAGACTAGAAAACACAATAGGCAACAAAGAGAACGTCAGCTTTCTGCAATGCGGACAGATCTGAAATTTGTTATGGTCAATGCAACTTCAAGACTCCATATTGTTAAGGGTAATTTCAGTCACAATTGTATATAGGCTCTGATGTAGTGTTTATATTGGAATTGTTGTCACATTGTTTTTTTGTATTGTATCATAAAGTGACTGTTCCTTTCTGTACACCAGTGTTCTTTAAGCTGTTGCAAATATAATGATAAATGAATGTGTTTGACGCAAACCCTACAGTAGAAACCTTTTTTAAAGAATTTTAAAAAGTCTGTTTTCAGGAATAGCACCACAACCGTCCATGGGTTGTGTCTAGGATTGGACTGCAGTGAAAGGGACGGAACTGCAATACCACACACATATGGATAGGGGGTGGAGTGGTTTTAAAGGAGAATGTATCAGACAACAAGGAGCCTCACTGCTTTTACTTCTTTATTACCCTTTTTAACTTTACACAATGATTTTTCTGCAAGGCAACAGTCCTTAAAGAATTTAAAACCTTTGTGCTGTCATCTAAAAGGGGTATGCCGGGGAAAATAAAAATCCAAGGAGGGCAGAAGTCAGTGGGAAAATAATAATAAAGTGATACTTACCTGTCCTGATGCCCAGCAGTTCTGCCCTTCACAGTTACCTGCCGGTATTCTGTATCTCCTGGCCAGTGACATCATCACCCAGCTGAGAAATGCCTGCTCGGCCAATCAGTGACTGAGGCAGACACCTCTGCAGTCACTGACTGGCTGAGCTGGTAGCTGCTGCTGGGTTATGAAAACACAGGAACCAGCGAGATTCACAAGACCAAAAGGCAACAGTGAGAAGTGGCACCCAGACGGGTAAGTATCACTTCATTATTAGGCTCTCACCACCTTTCTATCCTTCTTGGATTTTTACCTTTGCAGTATACCCCTTTAAGATGAAAGCACAAAAGTTTTTGACTGTTTCAAGACAATTGCCTTACAGAAAAGTCATTGTGTAAAGTTAGGAAATAGCAAGGAAGAAGAAACAGAGGGAAGGCACATTGTTGTCTGATACCACTGACACAGGTGGTGCCTACCAGAAGAGTAACCGGTATAAAGATTGGGCGTCTCAACTTATATAGTGCATATCACCCATACATTGGGGTAGTAATGGAATAGAGGTGGTTGCCAAGCAAGGACGATCCTGTACGAGTATTGACCAGAAATGGGTCCATCACAAAGCTTAGGTTAGCATAAGCCCCATTTGCTGGCCCTCTAACAATCTCCAGGACTCTGAGGGGTTTTGACACATTTATTGGTAGTAGAAAAAGTTTCAATAAAAGCTTAAAAAAACAAAATAAGCATTTTAGGGGAGACTGGGTTCGCACCCACTTCATCAGATTGTGCATCGAAGTGGGTGTAACCCCATTGTTTCAAGGTGTTCTTATTTGAGCTTTTCACTACTGTTAAACATATCTTCAGAAGAAAAATTCCCTGGTGTTTGGGGGGTTCTTGTTTCCCATTCAAACCTATCGTGGTAACGTTAAGCAAGGATGAATTTTTTTACTTTTTTTTGCCCAGAGACTATTACACGGACATAAAAATCTAGTTAAAAGAACATAAAAAACACTGTAACTAATAAAAATAAATGGGTCCTATGGAGATCCCAAAAGACAGAACAACCCCCCATATAGTGAGTGGAATGAAATGACAGTCTTCATACTTATACACAGTCCAAAAAAATGAGCGAAAGAAGGGGTGGGAGTGCAACCCACACTTAAAAATGGACGTTACTGGGGCAGGATTTATATGTCCCAATTTTGGTTTTTTAAATGTTGACTCTTCTTTATGTATGGCTCTTCCTGATCAACCATAAGCAGTCAGTCACCCTAACAATAAAATACTAAAACTTTCTCCAAAGGGTGCCAGGTGTAACAGGCAGGAGATTTGTACTATGTGACTGGGGATAGGCTTTGTACAGAAGGGTCCGCTAAGTCAGATCTGTCATTCGGCAGTACACAACGTAAAAAGAGGTGATAAAACAAGATAGAAGTGATAGAGAAGAATAGACATAAGTCATATGGGAAGATTCCCTCAATCATTTATAATAAGGCTACACGCCACAACACGCCACCGCACGCCCAACATTACCACAACTATCACAAGGGAAAGTGCTTCTTTGCCTACCAGAGGCATCAGCTGTTGCCAAGATTTGGGTAGACACATGGAGGGATGGCTTTGTGGAGGGTTTCTGTGCTGCTGCAAGCTGCATTGGAGATGCCAGCTCCAATGTGTCATAAAGGTACCCACATACACACGCATACAGACAACAGGACGGGACAGTGATGCGGTGGAGGTGGCTGTGCAGCACTGGGCTGGCAGTGGCGGAGTGTCGCTGGGAGAACATTCTGATCTACCAGTGAATGTCCTCAAACAGCTCCTTCTGGTTGTCTAGCAGGAACTTTGTGAAGGTGTTGATGGGATTGATGGCTTTGAGGGTCATGGCCACATCTTTTGCCCAAAGGAGGTTTGGGCCGAACACCACAGCCAGGTTCGTATTTGTCATCTTATTTTCATCACTCCGAGCAGACACCTTGAAAAGAATCAAATCAGAGATAGTGAGACAGAGACCAGAGGCTCATACTCTCACTCAACTATCGTCAATCCACCTTACCTCAACTAGAAAACATATGAGGAACCGGAGAACTTCATAATTCTCTTCAGGCAAAGTCTTGAGAGTCTCTCTGGTGGATTCTACCCGGTTCTCTTGCTCTATGCCTGCGGAAGGTTTGTATAGAAAGAATAGGTTACAGAAGGACATGTGAATGCAAGTCGGACTGGGTTATATTCATCTCTATGACTGTATACCCTTCAAGAACACTGAGGTTCTTCAATACTCTTTGTTCATTATTTACAAAGGGAGCCACTTAGGATCTCTCTCTGAGCCTTGGAGAGACACTATGTCGGGGACCATTATCTATGAGGTAAAGATATTTGGGCAGGAGTTTTCTTGATGAAGCAACCCCTTTAGAACGATCGGCATTTGATTAGTGACGGCTGCTGAACTTGGATAAAGCTCTATGGTTGTCTGGAAAACATGGATACAGCCAATGACTATATCCATGATTTCCACATAGCCTTAGGGCTTTATCCAACTTCAGCAGCCACCGCTAATCAAATGCCGAAAGTTCGGGTTCGGATGGACTCAAGCATGCTCAAGGTTCGCTCATCTCTAATCAGTATGTTTTGACCAGTAAAAGAAAAAAAAAATCCCTGTGTAAAGCTGGGTTTGCACTACTTCGACCTTATTTTTGTGTCTTTCTTGTGTCCTTTTTTTTTTATAATGGAATTCAATGGAAAAACGGATCAAAACGGATGCACACACATGCATTTGTTTTTTCCATCAGTTTTTCGCAAAAACGTAGTGTGAACCCAGCCTAATATGACAGCTGACTGCAGCTTCCCTGCCCAAGGCTTGACCTTTGTAATAGACTTGTTTACTGTGTCGGTTTAGCACTGCGGAATCCGCTATACAAATAAATATTATTCAGAGCATATAAGCCAGTTCAGATCCCTTTATCTCAAGGTCTTTGCTTCACCCAGAGATAGAAAAAAATAGATGAATATTTGATATTAAATAAATGTGGAACCTGTCACCTAAATGAGGATGACATTTTTAGGCCTTTGTCCCATCCACCTCCATAATTCTGTGATTATGATTCAATTCATAACATACACAGATTTTATGGGACACAAAACCTATTTTGTCATCTTATCTGGAATGGGAAACCTGCCAGGACTAAAAAAAGAAAGACTCCAGAGTCTGGAGGCCTGGTGATCCCCAATCCCTGCCTTTACTATATGGAGTCCAGCAGTCTCCTGGCAGACCAGAACGCCTGATTATATTCCTTCCATCATCTTGAGGTAGAGGGTATAGAAAAAAATTAAAGTGTTAGTGTCATTTATAAAAACTTCTGAAATGCTGTCCAGATATGTAAACTTTTGACATTGCATGGGGTCTGTCCTGAGACCCGCTGCTATTTTAAGCTATACCTGGGTGCGATGTGAAGTCACAGGAGTCGGACATCAGAAATTTAAATGGAGCCGGTCTCCTACAATGAGTTATACGGTTTTGGTGTTCCTAAAGATTACAAGGTTTGCTTTTTGGGTCCCATGCAGAACGTTCATGTGTATGGGGAAGCTGTGAGAGAATACCGTTTGGCAAACAACTATTAAAAAAAAATCTAGGACCCTTCGTAATGATAGTATCAGGCTGGCGAAAAAATAAAAGCATAGGAACATCTATTTGGGGGTCTGGATTAATTCCTCACATCACTTTAAAGTGACACACAGAGGTTGTGTCCTGTAATGCTCCTAAGCTACAATCATTTATGTGTATGATCATTGCTTCTGTCAGATATACCTACCTAGGTAATGCTGCTAAAGAAGAAAATCTGTACTTACTGGAGAATCCAACAACGTAGCTGTAAAGGTTAAATGTCAGCAGCGGCTCAGGGAGCTCCCGGAGGAAGGTCTTGAGGATGACTGCAGTCAGGTGGACATCATCGTACTGCTGGTAGTTGACAGGAGTTCCTAGACACAGATACAAACAGATCACATCATGTGGGGGTATCTTTAATTTCAATCAATAGTTCGCAACTCGTAGAATGCCATTACAGTCTTCTGCACATACCACACTATGGAACAAAAGAAATGTATTACTCCTATTAGATGGGCAGATATCAACACTGCTCAGCTCTTAAAAGTGATATTGTCACTCCCCTTTCCATATACAGTATGCAGTTCTCAGCACCATTCAGAAGCTTGATGGTGAGATGATCCCTGTCGCTTTGCTTCAGTAGGTGCAACCCATTCTAATGACATCAGGGAGGGGGGCAGAGGCTACTGTGCCAAAGTAGGCGGGAAGATGGGGGCACAACAGCCGTGAAGCCCCACCTAGAGGACACTGTTCACCAATGATGAAAAGCTATTTTTGACCAGAATGACAACAAAGATGTGGTTTATACAGGTACAGAGAGAGAGAGAGAGAGAGAGAGAGAGAGAGAGAGAGAGAGAGAGAGAGACAGAGACAGAGATCCTTTAAGCCATCATGTCAATATGTCCATGTATTACATAGACCTCTCACTGATTTCTGTGGGTGCTATGTAATGCTTAAAGGGGTATTCCCCCAAGAGCTAAAAAAATGTAATGCTCCCAAACCTAGTTATTCTTACTCACCGAGTCCCTCGAGTATTTTGAGACGTCTCCCATCTTTGTTTGGTTGGTTGTGGGGCGGGGGCTGTGTGCTGCGGGCGAGTGCTGGACGGTGCGCCGGGAGGCTCTGGACACAGGGGGTGAGCTCTGGGCTGGGGGGGACCGGGTGGCTGCTGTTATAGAGGGAGGCAGTGACACCTGCACTGATCACTGTCTCCCTCTCTAACAGCAGCCACCCCATCAGTGTTCTCAGTCACTTCACAGTGCTGGGACTGAGGACACGTGATGCCGTCTCGGAGGGTCGGGGCCAGGAGCAGGGAGCGTGTCGGGTTGGACTGAGAGCTGATGATTCTCTGCAATCCGTGGGGGTGAATGCAGCTAGATAACAGCAAAACTGTGCAGAATCCATTATAACTTTATATTGGAAAGATGGAAAGCTACGGGGGGACAACGTATTAATGCAAAAAATTTTTTGGGGGGGAATACCCCTTTAATATTCCTTATGGTGGTGCTGCAGTTGCATCTAAACACTACCAGTTTCCTTTAGCTGATTACAGCTCAATGCTGGGTCTCCCAAGAACAAGACCATCTGCAGTTACCTTATTGGTAAGGGTAATTGTCTATAGTGGACATAGTGCAGCCCCAATACTTACCTATATTATATTTCTGCTGAACCTCTCGTACCACCTGAGTGCTGGCCGACCTCCGGAATATCCCCTCAGTGCTTAGAGCTGCAAGAGCAAAGAGATTAAAAAGTCAACATCTGTTCATAAATCAGTTCCTCTTTCCTTGTTAGATTGTCAGCAAAATACACATGATTCATAGTCACCATATTCTGTATGACTGTGCACAGGTCATGCTTCATAACCATCACAAAGAGGATGAGATAAAGACTAAGCTTAAGCTACGTTCCTATTTCTACTACTGCTATCAACCTTGGGGAGTGTGCGTGTGTGTTCTCCTGAATTTATGGAAAGCCCTTACATTACAGAATAACATAACTGGAATGCCAAGGCATACCTAGAGTCTGGCAGAAATTACTACTAGTTTATGTTATCAAGCATTATCCCATAGAAGTGGAAATTCCAATGTAAGATATTCATAAAAATATTTGCACTCAATGCTTCCCATTCATCATCCACCTATAAAGCAGTCACTGGGAAGGAGTTACACATAACAGTGCTTCTCCATTGCACAGACCAGTCTACACTGACCTAGAAGCCATGACAGGTCGGGATAAATTTAAAAGAGCCTGTACACCTTTAATGGCTGCCATTATTTTAACTGACAGCAATCTCCCTCGATCTCCCTATACGCAAATAAATGTTTAGCACTTTTGAACGCTCATGTGTTATCAAAAGAGAGGGGAGGGGTAAGCCACTGCCAGGGACCTGTCTGAGAACTACAGGGTTAAGCAGCTGAAATTCAATGTGCCAGACCCTTTTCTAGTTTTAGTTCCTAGTGTGGGTGTGAAAACGGGGTCCAAGTTGGTTTGTGAGCAGGGTGTGTGCAATAGTAGTGGGTTATTACTCAATAAGCCAAGGCACTGACCATTTTGCCTCAGATAAGCCACAGTCTCTTGCACAACTTGGGGAATCTTCTGATGGCTGTCAGAGCGTTTGTCTTTGAGCCTGTGGATAGCACAAAACATTACAAGAGACAGGAACATAGAAGAGGCACAAAAACTACTCGCAAGATACTCACTGCTGTAGGGAGACCCCAAACTGCTGGTTGGGTAAAGGAGGCCGAGGTGGAGTCGTTTTCTGACCAGTCGGTGTGGGTTTCAGTGTGGAGCGGATCAGCTCATCGTATCTACAGAAGTAGATGTCAGGAGTTAAAGGGCAGGCCCACTTTATTTATTCACTGGAGCATCTACAGTTAGGGTCCTATTCCACAGGCCGCTAGATCGCGGCTCGTTTACTGGGCCTATTCCACGGCCTGATGATCGTTGAGCGAGGGCTGCAGGGACATCGTTACCGATGTCCTTGCAGCCCTTGCAGTAATACATTACCTGTCCC
This sequence comes from Dendropsophus ebraccatus, assembly GCF_027789765.1. NCBI lineage: Eukaryota > Metazoa > Chordata > Amphibia > Anura > Hylidae > Dendropsophus > Dendropsophus ebraccatus. The sequence goes on from NC_091457.1 coordinate 28,658,403, forward strand.
GGCTTCTGCTCCGCGCTGTCTTCATCCCCGGGTCCCGCACGCTCTGTCTTCAGAATGGCCGGTCAGCTGACAGGCCACACTCAGCCAATCACAGGCTGCGGCGGTCCCTGCCTGTGATTGGCTGAGCGCTCCATCAGCTGACAGGCCATTCTGAAGATAGAGAGCACGGGACCCGGGGATGAAGACAGCGCGGAGAAGAAGCCTAGACAGGTAATGTATTACTGCAAGGGTTGCAAGGACATCGGTAACGATGTCCCTGCAGCCCTCGCTCAACGATCATCGGGTATGATGCTGCTGCTTGTCAAATCGTTGGTCGCCGGCCGTGCACCGCTATTCAACTGTAGCGATGCACGGTGGGGGAACAATGATTTTAGGTCTGGCCTTTAGGTCTAGGTCTGGTTTATCTCCTCTGTGGTGGTGCTGTAGAGATAATGAACATTGATTAATAGATCTTTCACTATACCCAAACAGGCAGAGTTCTATCAATCCAGGTTGGTGGGACAGTGAGAAGCCACTGGGGACTGTGCAGATGAAAGTAGCAAGGGATGACTGGTACCAAAACAAAGATCTTTGCTTTAATGATCACAAAACATTACTATTCTGTTTCCCCAAAAATAAGACAGTGTCTTATATTAATTTTCTCTCCCAAAGATGCGCTAGGTCTTATTTTCAGGGGATGTTTTTTTTTTTTACCTACGAAAAAGAATTCACAATGTTACATGCACAGCAGGGACAGAGCGTACAGTATGGTAGCTTTCAGCCACCAGGGGGAGCTCAGCACAGCACACTCGTACAGCACAGCACAGCTTTAAGCCACTAGGGGGAGCTCACAACAGCACACTTGTACAGCACAGCAGGTACAGCATATGGTATGGCGGAAGGTGACAGGATAATGGCAGATTGTGTGCAGCTCTACATCTGGCAGTAGGGGACAACAGGGATGGCAGCAGGGACAGGAGTCTTCATGCCTTGCCTGCACATTTACAAGAGATGGCTGCGGAAGGGAACATCGGGGTTGGCAGCAGGTGGCGATCTTCATGTCCTGCATGCAGCTGCTCTGCAACAGACGGTGAAGGTATGGGAAAACGGCAGTGGGCTAAACAGAATTCCAGCTGCATTTCCTGGTGTTCGGTGCAGAGGGCATGCTTCCAAACAAAAACTGCTAGGTCTTACTTTTGGGAGAGACATATATATTTAGCAAAACCTCTACTAGGTGTTATTTTTTGGGGAAACACGGTATAAAGGTGTCTGAATAGAAACGCCTGCTGCATGCCTATGATACTGTGACAGGTGTCCATTTACAAGCCTCTTTCATAGACTAAACCTTATGAGAAGGATATACAAGATTTTCATTTAGTGTTCTCTCCAATGAACTGTAAAATTCTAACCAGAAACATAAGATTCCCTTTAAATCCATCATAGGTATACAGATCATAATGATTACTTGAGTACTGGCTTGGGGATCCCCAGCTGATCCAACTTCACAATTTCCTCCAATTCACTCAGATAATTTGCGTAGAAAATCTTTCGGCCAAACTTGAAGCTAAAGTAAAAGAATGAGACCAGATTGTGAGCATAATCTTTACTTAGTCGTAAGAGACGTAGATATGCATATATTATTAATTGCAGAACCAGTAACTTGCAGAGCGAGCAGTCAAAGTAACCACCGCTCACTGTGTAGAGAATACCGCACATAGTGATATGGACAGGCAGCTTCCCTATGCGTATTGGTCATTCTAAAAAGAATATACAGTACACGGGGGAAGTCTCTGTTCTGTATCAATCACAGGGGGACTGGGAACTGCAGAACTGCAGTTCCCAACATGAACTTAAGAGGCAGCAGAGGAGTCTGTGTCACTCCTTATTGCTGTCATACATATCAGAGTGGAAACACAGCATAACATGTATGTATTTGGATTTCTTATAAGGCCGGGTTCACACGCTATATGACACCGGCCGTTCTGTGACCTGGCTGTGTCAGAACGGCTGGTGTCAGTGAAGTTCACTTAATTTCTGTTGAATTGGGATGCGGGTGCATTCAGGTGTGCCCGCATCCCAATTCACCATAGCACACAATGGAAAGTGCAGCCGGATCCACACTTATTATTGTGTGTGTGTTGTCAGTGTTGTGCGGCAGCTATTCAATGAATAGCAGCCGCAAAAACCTGACGCATTAGTTCTTCCTGCAGCCGTTTGGAATCCCGGCAGGAGTGTATACTATGTGTATACACGCCGGCTGGGATTCCTCTGACTTTAATGCAATGTATCTTTTCTATTAATCATGGCCGTTGTTACAATTTGCAACAACGGCTGTAACTAATAGAAAAGATATGGAGTGTGAACATAGCCTTAAGATGTGAAGATATTCTCTACTTGGCTGCTACCTCTTTACACAGTATGTAAAAATTATTTTTAAGAGTGCTGAGCATCCATTTGATTCACATTAAAACCTGGCTTTGCTTACCTTATTATAGGTTTAAACAAGATCAGTAAGGTTTTGATGAACATTGTAGGATGAACAATGTATAAGGCCTTGATGTTCTTTTTATACCTGAAAGGAACATGGGAAGATATACAGTGAGATCCAGTTAATGTTGATGATGTCACGTACACCAAGATGACCACTGCAGCCAATCGCTGTCACGTGTATGTTTAGGCATCATTGCTAAGCCCAGTGATTGACTGCAGCGGTCACATGGATAAATTTGTATGACGTCATTGCTGCGACAAAGTAAACAAAAAAAAAGCAAGGACGATTGCAGCATCACAGTGGGCTATTTTTTTATTTTATTACTTTTCTAGGTTTTAAGATTTCTGTACAAATGGGAAAAAAAACTATTCTAGGCTGCTGCAAGAAAGTAAGAGACAGAGGTGATTGATGAACAATAGAGCGCTCATCTGGAATCCTTTCCCTTCTGCAGATGTCAGTGGGATATATACAAATGGCTCCCTAATGGGTGCAGCAGAGCTTTCTCCACGGGTGTAGGACAGATCAAAGGCAAAACTAGCAGCAGTGTTCTCTGTCAGATCTCTACTTTCCAGAGCAATCACAGCTGAATGCACATCCTCTGCTTGTCACAGTGACTCGCCAGCTTAGAGGGGTTATCCAGGATTAGAAAAGCACAGCTACTTTCTTTCAAAAATAGCACCACCCCTGTCCTCAGGTTGTGTGTGGTATTATAATTCAGCGCCATTCATTTTAATACCTGCAAATTCCACACGTGAACGGATGAAAAGGGAGGTACTGCTTTTGGAGGAAAATGGCCATCGTCAGGGCCGTGAAAAGCAAATGAAATAAAATAAAATACCAGTGAAGTCTTGAAGTTAATGTTGTAAGCAGGAAAATGTGACAAATTGTGACGACACCAGGATGCACTATTGGAAAAAGAAAAGCTGCAGTCATTGTATCATGTGGTTGTTACTGTGACACTTGCCACCATACGCTTGAGAAAGAAGATTACTACTCCAAAACGTCGCGTGACATGTAAAGACGCCTCCCACCGGCTTTGGAGGTCTCTGCCGTACAACTGACATGGACTTTAACAGCCCCCTGGGCACGACGCTCTATTCTATTGAGTATCCATCTACACATGGGTGATTGATGAAATACTAAAAGATTTTTGTAAAAACTATTTCTACTATTGCAAAGAAATGAATATATAAGGAGAAAGAGCAATTTTGTTGTGTTTCTTTACACTTGCCACCTACCTAACCCTTGCACAGACCAAATCCTGGTAGCACTATCCCCTAATGGTATTGGCCTCTTTCAGCAGGATAATGCCCCAGGGGCTACAATGCAGATACTAGAATGAAGAACCTGAGAGGTCAAGGTGGTAACTCGACTTGCATATTCTCCAGATCTTAATCTGATAGATCTGCGGGATGCTTTGGTGAAACAAGTCCGATCCATGGAGGCTGCACCTCACAGCTATTACCTAGATCAGGCACGTTCAAAATATGGCCTATGGTGCCATTATTTTTGGCACGCAGAGGAAATCAGTTGATCCGGCTCACCGAGAGTGCAGCTAATTATTATATTGGTGGTCTGGACGGCCACCCACACCGCCCATATTATCTTCTGCAGGAAGCTGCCTGTGACCTTGAAGTGAGTTGTAATAGAAGGAGCCAATGCATCTCGACACAGGTAGCATGGTGACATCACACATGCTGCCTGAGCCGGGAAGTTGCTGGGGTAATTCACAACAGATTACTATATGGGGCAGTAGGGTTCGTATAGACTACGGAATCTGGAATCAAAAGCCCATGCTATAGACTCCATGGTCTGCAAATTCCGCCAAAAGACTTTTCCAGGCAGGTCAATACTTCTAGGAGTGGTCCCAGTATAGGTGGTGGTTGGCTTTGAGGGCTAAGAGATGTCAGTGAAAATCACCAAGGTGCTAGGCATTGAGGAGTTCGGATACAGGCCAAGGTCTTGGGGTGGCATGATATCATAGGTCACCTGGATACATTGACTGTACATACTTACTTCCGATCAAACTCTCGATAGGCATCTCTCAGCCAACCCAGAGATGGCTTGTTCTCACTGGTCAGGCCGTGGTGCAGGTAAACCAATGTGTAATCGCTCTCAACATACTGGTCCAATGTGTGCTTTAGGTACCTGCAGAGAAAGAGAAGGGAAAAAAAAGAAGCAGTCACATTAGACCACCTAGAAATTTCTTATAGAAAGTAATCATGGGGGGGGGGGGGGGGTTCAACCTCTGTAACCCCCGCCGATCTCCATATTGGGTGCCAGCTTCTTTGTATTGAAGACCCATGGCTCTATTCATTTCTATGGAGCTTCCGGAAAGAGCCAAGGTTTTTTCCATAACCACGGCTGTATTTATAACAACGAAGCTGTGGGCCTGATACAGAGATCTGCAGGGGGGTACAGAAGTTAATTTTCCCTGGACAACCTCTTTAAGGTCGGAGGTCCATTTCAGTTTGTACATGACAATTTCACATTGCTCCTAATAAGTAGGCCACAGCCTTCTGATGCATCAGAGAATGTTTCCCGATTTGTCGGCACCACATTAACCCAAAACTAGCAACCATCTACCTGTGCACAACACATTGCTGCTCCATCTGGAAACAGTTTGCTTTTGGAACTATTTCTCAATAGGTTTTTTTTTCTTACATTCTTCTTCTTTCACGTTGTATGTTTTGTCTGTAGCCTGGAATAACACTGGGGAGGAATAGATCATTTTGTCCTAAATTCTTCCTCCACATGTGCCTTATCAGTAATTTTTTTTTTATTCTGAAAAAGGGGCTTTTGGGGAAAGAGAAAAGTTTCTTTTTATATGTATATTTATTGAGCAAATATAAAAACCAGAACAAAAAAAATCTAGACAATCTAAGGGCCTATTCACACTACGGAATCGGCGCAGAGATTCCGCTCTGAAACCCCCACCCTGCACTCTCCGTGCCTTTCCACTGAAAGAATTGACAGAAGGGGGTTACTGAGTTTGCAAGGTGCTATGTTAGCAGAAAGAAAAAAGAGAGACAGCAGCAGCAGGACAAGGAAGGGGTTATTTTAAAGTGTCAATGTCATTAAAAAAAGCCTTTGATATGTCAGAGAGACATGGCAAAAGTTTTGAACAGTCTGAGTGTTCCGACCATCACCAATGGTGAGAAAGAGCGGGAAGAGGAGTACGCTGTCCGGTCCCCACTCTGTGTCAGTGAAGAGACGTCCTCAGACTTACATTATAAGACACAGAGCTGGTAGAGGACCGCGCGGAGTCCGGACTTTTCCTGATTCATTCTCACAATTGGTCAGAGTCTAAATATCCAGACCCAGGCATATTAAAACTTTTGACATGTGTCTCTGCTACTAGAGACATTTTAAACCTAACAGAAAGTGGACAGCAGATTGCAGGGAAGGGAGACACCTAGTGGTATAGACTATACCAGGGGTCCTCAACTGGCGGACCGCGTGGTCCGAACCTGGACCGCGGAGGCCAGCTGTCCGGACCCCTGCTGCAGCTCTGCTCCCTGCACAGAAATTATGAGCGCTCCTAACGAGCGCTCATATTTACCATGCGGCAGCAGCACTGCCAGAGAGAGAGCCATCGGCTCCCTCCCTGTCAGTCACTCTTGTGGCCGCAGCGGTACTTACTGCTCCGGCGCCAGGACAGGGGAGAGCGGCCTCTTGTGACTGCTGCAGTGTGGCCACAAGAGGGAAGAAAAGAGGAGACACACGGACCCAGGTGAGTATAAGTGTTTTTTTTTTTTTTAATGTCACATGCAGTATGGGAGGGGGAGAGCACCCAGGGGGGCTATATGGGAGAGGGAGAGCCGACAGGAGGAAAGGACACGGGGGGCTGTATACTACTGGGGGAGAGCGCACAGGGGGGTTATATACAACTGGGGGAGAGCGCACAGAGGGGTTATATACAACTGGGGGAGAGCGCACAGAGGGGTTATATACAACTGGGGGAGAGCGCACAGAGGGGTTATATACAACTGGGGGAGAGCGCACTGGGGGGCTATATACTACTGGGGGAGAGCGCACAGAGAGGCTATATACTACTGGGAGAGAGCGCGCACAGGGGCGCTATATCCTACAGGGGGAGAGTGCACAGGGGGCTATATACTACAGGAAGAGAGCGCACAGGGGGCTATATACTACTGGAGGAGAGCACACGAGGGGTTATATACTACAGGGGAAGAGCGCACTGGGGGCTATATACTACAGGGGGGTTATATACTACTGGGGGAGAGCGCACAGGCAGTCACCCTCTTTGTACCTAATTTCAAAGAGCAGGTGAAAGAGAAAAAAATGCCAGTTTTCCCGCTAATAAGCAAGTGTATGTAAATAGTTCAACAATGTTTGTGAAAAGTTAACAAAATAGGTTTCCTACTGATGTTCAGCTCGGACCTTCACCTGACAATAGACCCCGATAAGTGGACCTTCACTAAAAGTTGTTGCGTACCCCTGGACTATACTGTTGTTTTTGTAGGGTAAGGAGTCATTCAGGTAAAAAAATTATTGACAAACATGTTGGGAATAACATTGAGGAAAAGAGGTTTAAAACAAAAAGGAGACTTAATGGGTCACGTAAGATGACAAATAAAAGCTTTTCCATCCAGAAACAGTGCCACTCTTGAATACAGGTTGAGTCAGGTATTGCTTTTGCTTTTAAAAGGGGATTAAAGTGATGCCAACGGACCTGGGCAGGTACAGGGGGATGAATGTGGACCTCAAACTAGATAAGATGAAACAGCAAAAGAAAAAGTATGGAATAGGTTATATTTACCAAGATTGTGTAAATAAAGATATTTTGGCTCGCTGAACTGATATACATATTTTCAGGGGCTCCCATATTGTTTGGGAAGAATATATTTCAGAAGATAAAATTTTAAACAAACATATTTGGAATAGGAAAAGGGTCAGGTTAAAGGCTGATGGAAGAGGAAGGTGGACTGGCACCACCACATTTTTTTACGTATTACACAACATGGTTGGTAAAATGGAAAGAGGTGGAGTTTTTAGGAATGTGGGTAAAACAAGAAGGTGGAATAGCACATAACATATTTGAAGTGTAGAAGATGAAAATGGAGGCTACATGTCCAAGAGATTTGTAAATCTTTGGCGATACTTAAAGGAGAAGTCCAGCGAAAATTTTTATTAAAGTATTGTGTTGCCCCCCCCCCAAAAGTTATACAAATCACCAATATACACTTATTACAGGAAATGCTTATAAAGTGCTTCTTCCCTGCACTTACTACTGCATCAAGGCTTCACTTCCTGGATAAAATGGTGATGTCACGACCCGACTCCCAGAGCTGTGCAGGCTGTGGCTGCTGTAGTGGATGATGGCTGGGGGACACTGAGGGACACTGAGCATCCCTCTGCCATCATCCTCTCCAGCAGCCCATACAGCTCTGGGAGTCGGGTCGTGACATCACCATTTTATCCAGGAAGTGAAGCCTTGATGCAGTAGTAAGTGCAGGGAAAAAAAAGCACTGTGTGCATTTCCCGTAATAAGTCTATATTGGTGATTTGTATAACATTTGGGAGGAAATACAATACTTTAATAAAAATTTTAGCCGGACTTTTCCTTTAAGGAAAAATGACGGTAATAATGGGCCAATGTGACTTAACACCATTATTAGGTAATACTCAATTCAAAAAGGTGGTGAAGATCCCAGATCCTCACTATTGGGTGCTAAGAGGTATGACAACATGAGTGTCATAACTTTGTTTAGAGGGTAAATTTAAAAAACACTGGAGTTAATTCAGAATAAATGGGAGAAAAGAATGGGTCTGTTAAAGTGAATGTACCACTAAGAACATCGCTTTGTGTCTTTTACATGAACAGAATGAAGCTGGCAAGGGGATCATTTTTTTTTTTTAACTGCCACCTGGTTCCTGAGCATGATGCCTATCTATTCCAGCGCAAAGCACTGGGAACGGGCTGGCCGGCCCCCAGAGTGACGATCTCCCCTCCTCTCTGTAACGCAGCCCCAATAAAATTATATTGAGATTAAGATGTTATTTTTAAATGGGTATTGTTTATCTGATTTATGCCTTTGAGGCAGCAAATTTAATGTTATATTTAATTAAAAAAAAAAAAAAGGTGATTAAAGAAGTACAATGAAAGACATAAAAGTGGTGGTGCTTCAAGAGAAATTAACCCCTATAGGCCCACATGAACATGTGCATCTTATATAGGGAAGCAGAGGGGGTGGGACACTTGATCTCCCCCGGGTACAATTACTATTATAGAGGTTTCCCAAACATTTCCATTAGGATAGAGCTCATACTCGTTTCCTGTTTGCCAATTAAGAAAAAAAAAAAGCACTACATAAAATGAATTACATGGAAACGAGCAGTGATGAACATCCCTATAAAGTTACAATTTGGATAAGGAGCCGACACAGAAGGGGGTTTAACACAGCTGGAAATAGCAATAAAACTATAAGGAATGCAGACGGCCGAGCACCAAATATGGAGAGAGAGTAAGGACCACAAGGAGGACATCGGAAGACATCGGACCCAGCGTGCCAGCTGCCTGCGCTCCCTGCATTAGGAGTGACGTTAGCACTGACGTTATCTGGAAGCACAGAGGACAAGCAGACCACACAGCACGCTGGGATTACTGCAGCCACTTACTGGAGGAGTTTGACGTGATCCAGCTGGTGGCAGGGGGGCAGGCGGCAGGCACTGAACACAACAATCTTGCGACCAAATTTGTCATCACCTGCAAAGAAAAAGCAGGAATAAATGATCAAAAGAACAAAAAAAAAAGTGACCAGTTGATACTGTGGAAAAGTTGATGTCTCGAAGGCTTGGAATGCATCCTTTTGGAGGATTTGGAGAAGATCCTGCTTTGTCTGATAATTTCTAGTCATCATGCCTGAACTTTCAACAACAACCAACAATTCAGAGCAGTGACAAGGTGATTTTAATGCTTTCATTCTGAGAGTCCCTTCCATGGTCCACAGCTATTCCCCATTCCCTCCATTTCAGGGGGCAGGACCAGAGTCGGGTTATCTGCCAGCAGTACTCACACCTGGACTTCCTTTCCCTTGATCATCTGGTCAATCACAGGCTGTAGGGTGGCAGAGAGGTTACTGATGCACAGAGTTTGCTAAAGGCTATGAGAGCAGAAAGGAAAGGAGCAAGATCAGATACACTGCTACCCTACTTTTAGTCTTCTACTTAATGCAACCTCACTTTAAAGTATCAGGGTCTAGGGACCCACTTATCTCTACAGGTGGGGGTTCTGTCTAGCTTCCCTGCAAACTGCTGTCCACTGCCTGTTGCTAGGGGAAGTCTGTCTCTGGCAGCAGAGAGACAAAAAAAAAAAAAAAAGGAACACAGGAATTGGGATGAACGGCTTAAATAGTGTTACGTGAAGGAGAGAGCTTGAACTGTGTGCATGCAAAAAGCTTGTCTGCCTCCTTCAGAGGAACAATGCTGTGGCTGAAATCAAGGGTTCCCTCTTATCTCTCGCCACTTAAACTTCCGGGAAGCTGTACCTTATGTAAATACTTGTGCTGCCTCTTGAATGTAATCCCCCCTCATCATCAGTAGCAGCATCAAAAGTTCACTGCATAGACTAGGGCTGCTATTGTAAAGTCACCCCTTTCTTAGACCTCATTCACACAATCCGCGCAGCGATGACCGGTGGAGGATTGCAGCACAAATTCTCCAGTAGAAGTGCAGCCCCCCTGCTGCAGAAATGACAGGAGCACAGAAGACAACTACTCGCCTACTCTTCCTGTGCCGGTCAGCTCACATGTTCCCCCACATGGGGGAGTAAATGAGTAGTTGTTTTCTGTGCTTCTGTCATCTCTGCTGCTGGGTGTGTGGGGGGGATCCGTGACGCGATCCGCAGTAGGACATGTACAGCTTGGTGTGAATGGCTACATTCATTTAAATGGTTCCTAAAACTGTCTGTGGTCGAGGATCCACAACCACGGACAATTTTACGGGACATGTGAATGCAGCCTTCCTGTGATCCTGTCCTGTTGCCATTTCTATTTCTGCTCACAGAACACCTGGTGCATAACCCCCCCTTCTCCTGTGAGATGGTATCTATAGTAGTACACTGTAAATCATCCCCAGCACAAAGCGGCCTGTTCAGACCATGTCATAGCATTAGCAGTGAGAGCAGTATTATCACTGTCAGCACTCTGAAGCGTCAATGTAAGAAGACCATTCAGGTTTTAGATATTCCTTTGAAAGTAAAGGTATGCTTTAAGAAATACTGTGTTAACAAACAGGGTCCCCTATTCTTGACCCCAGTGAGAAGCAAGTACAAAGGGGATCTACTGCAAATCACTAGGATTCTTGCATTCCCCTAGGTCATTATATCACAGAATAATTAGAATTACACTTTAAAGTGTACAATAAGGAAGTGGCGTATAGTGTCAGCTACAGTTTAGAATATAGGAAGAGATATACAACATGACACATGGCATTGGTAATGCGCTCAAGTTACATAACTCCCTATAATACACTTTCCTCCATTTAGCATTATGTACGATCACTATAATTTCCTTTTCAGAAAAAGTCAGAGTCCCGTCACAGACTGACAGCAGTCCGAGGTTGTGAGAAAAGACTCTTATCAAGCATCCCAGGAGAGCAGAGGGAACGGTCGGCTATTAATATCACAGGAGAATGTCGCAATATACTGTTCCTGTTATTATGAGTTCCTACAGGCGTAATATGGATTAATAGTTATGTACTGGTCAATGTCCCCAGTCCCAGGTTCTACATAAAACCATTTCACCTTACACTTTATTGCGTGGAGAGTGTGTAGTTCATTTTTTCGGCAGTGTGAAGTCCTTAAGCAAGCGGGCGGACCCCCACTCACCACAAAGCCAATAGAGTTGGACGGTCCCTGTAGTATATGATCTCCTGAAGAAGGGCACAGTAATATCTCCAGCTAATTTACACCATGGACTGATGATCTTGTACAGGGAATCTCTCCACTATCTACCACGTTCAGGGCTGCAGACATGGGCAGATAGCTGATACGAAAATAATAAAGACTTATGCTTATCTGTCCAGACTCCACAGGATTCCCTGCCCACAGCAGCCGCCTCCAGCACTTCCGAACCTGTCACCAATCACTGGCTGTGGCACTGTCCAGTCTCAGTCAGTGATTGGCTAAGGGGCCTGTTACTTCAGAGACGGGATCAGAAGTGTCAGCAGCAGCTACGGCAGACCACCGCTATCTTCTATGGGCTGCCCGGACGATCTAGCAATCACCCGGACAGCCCCCCTGCAGCTCCCTGCGGCCCCCACTGTACTCACCTGCTCGCTGCCGATGCGTGTGATAGCAGCACCAGCGAGCGGGGAATGAGGAGAAAATGGGCGCTGACAACGCTCGTTTGCTCCTCTATGTCGCCCTGTGTAATAGGGGCTTAAGAGACAGGACCCTTTGTTTTATCTCCCTATCAGTTATCTGCCCATGTCTGCAGCTCTGTGCTACACATACAGATGACAGGTTCCCTTTCCATCCTCACCTGAAGCTACAGATAATTTCACAAAGATCGATTGTTCTGTCCTGTTGAAGTGAACATTATTTCATATGTAGCAATGCCCCTATAACCACACAAAAATGTTTCGGGCTAAGATAACATTGCTTCCCTTTTCTGTTTCCTATTATTTTTTTTATAGTTAAAGGCAGTTTCCCTTGTCATCAGGCTTCTTATGAGAAGCACTTGAGGAGTCCTAGAGTCTGTGGCCGGAGCAAACATGATGTGCTATGCAAACTATGCCAGAAATGTCTTGGTCTGGAGGGTTAGAAGGGACAGCAAGCCTGGAAATAACTGCAGATAATGCCGGACAGCCGCAAAACACAGAAGGAGTGCAATGGGGTCCTGAAAGTGGGCACACACACTGTATATATGTATTTGTGGTCATCCAGCTACTAAACTACAACTTCCAGCATGCTCTAGGGCAATGATCCCCAAAGCTGTGACAGCTGAGAGTTAAAGGGGTTATCCACCTAAAAGCAAAAAAAATAAATAAATAAAAAAAAAAAAATGAAATGCTAGCTGGTCTTACTCACCAAGCCCCCCTGAATATTTTGAGCCCTCTCCTGTCTTTCTAGCTGCTGCCATTCCTGAGTTAAAGGTTTTTCTAAAAGCCGATCTATAACCAAGATGGCGCTGGCCAGGAAACTACATTTCCCATCATGCATCTCCCTGATTGGTCGATTCGCGTACTCGCCCCCTTAGCTTTCCTTCCTACCCACTGCTGTCATTACTATTGCATAGCAAACATAGGACTGTTTTTTTTTCACTGACTTTGCATCACATCACCCCAATATGTATTGCATACTAGCTGATGATGTAGCAGAACTGATGCGCACATGGTGTAGCTATGTGCTGCATAATGGGCATCTGTTTATCGGGGTGGGGGTGTAGTGCAGGTTTAGATCTTTGCTTGCTGACTGTGAATGAAAACATTCTAGTTCCATCCAGACTCTAAGAACATCCATAACACTTACACTGTACAGAGCTGTGACACAAAGACTGGTACATATGTCTGCATTCACTGACAGCAAGCAGAGATAGAACTATAACGTTTCATATTACAGAAACCTAGGTGCAGGGAAACATGTAAGCCTATGGAAGCAGCACAGGTGCATGGAGATGATGCAGATGATGTCTCGTGGGGGGTCAGACAAGTCAACAGACAGCTAACCCAGCCCCCAGAGAGGAGATCACATGTCCTGTGTCTACAAAGGAATGGGGAAGAGGAAGCTGAGGGTGGCCAGAGTGGACCCAGAGTAGAGGATTTAACACATCCAAAGCGGATAAGAATGAGGGAAAAAAACAAACAAAAAAAAAACAGGGAAAGGATGCAAGATAGGTAATACATGTATATTAAACATAGGGTGGTATTGGGAAGGGGGTTTGTTTAGTACATTGTTTTTGTTACCCGGATAACCCCTTTAAAGTCTTGTATTAGCTGGAGACCCCCAGCTTGGGGATTGCTTCTCTATAGCATAAGAGTATGCTGGGAGTTGTAGCTTCACAACCAGTGAAGAGTCATGATTTGAAGAATTTAGATGATTCTGGATCATTTACCCTCAGAGTACAAACACACACACCGTATACGCAGCAAATACGCAGCAAATCTGCAGCAGATATGATGCTGTGTTCAGTTATTTAGATCTAATCTGCTGCGTATCGCAGCAGTAAATACGCTGCGTATACGGTGTGTGTGTGTTTGTACCCTCAAAGCCTCTGATTTATATTGTGTCTGGCATTACAGCTTATTCAAGTCTGAGCTGCAATGCCAGACTTTGCCCAGTGATAAGGGTGGCGCTGTTTCAGGTCAGCATAAAGAAAGTAGCACCTTTCTAGAGAACCACTGGTTGTTTTCACAAGGGACATGTGAGGGCCACAAGTTTGACACCCGTGCTATGGATAAATCAGCCCAGTCTATACATGACATCCTGATGGGTGGCTCAGTAGACATGTTTGAACACATTCAGATTCTCAGGTAGTTTGCACTCAGCACTGCCCAGCCTACTGAACACCTGGCGTCTTTCCCTGTGCATTCTGTTTGACAGTGGAATGATAACCATTGAAAATGATAGGGGTGAGAACTACTGTGAGCACAATGTGGTTATGGAGGGGGGGGGGGGGGGTAAGTACGTCACCCTCTGCATCATGATCTCAGGGTCCATTTACACAGAAAGATTATCTGCCAAAAATTTGAAGCCAAAACCAGGAATGGATTTGAAAAGAGGAGAAATCTCAAATCTTTCTGTGTAAATGTACGCTAAGAACACAAGTGAATGGAAAAAGGCAATTGGAGGATAAAATGGTTATGTTTATTACAGTAGCAGAGGAGCTGTTAGTATAAATCCTACACCACGTCAGATGAACCTATCAACCTTGGCGAGAGGAGTCAATAGTCTGTGTATGGGGGTCTTGTCCTGACTCCCCCCTGATAGTAGATGTCAGGGGAGAAAAGGATCAGACATTTTGAACTTCAACACGCCTGATCCTTTAGTTCTCAAGGGAGGCGAGCTGCCACCTGTGGTGTCTTGGCAGCGACACATTCCCTTCTAGCCAGGGAGAACACATGCACACTGAGTGTTAATGTGTGTGATAGGGTTGGAAAAGACAGCTGTCAGCCAAAGAAGAGTTTAGATGATGGCTATCTACAGCAATACACCATTGTTTACTGCTCTGATGCGTTAAATAATTAAAAATAAAAAGTAAAGCAAATATCTTTATTTAAAGTGTAACTGCCATTCTAAGAAAAGACGTGTCAAAAGTTTTGATTGGTTGGAGTCTAGGTGTTGAGACTCTCACCAATCACAAAAGCAAGGAGAAGCACACAGCTGTGCGCTTCTTTCTCCATCATGCTGCTGGAGATGGATTATACAGGAAGCCAATGAGACAGATTAAGGCTAGGTTCACACTGCGTTTTCAGCATCCGTTTAACGGATCAGTTTTTTTTAACGTCCACAAAAATAGGGTCAGCAACGTTTTTTGGTCCGTTTTGGTCCGCCAAAAAAAACGGATCCGTTTTTTTTTATAATGGAAGTCAATGGAAAAACGGATGCACACAAATGAATCAGTTTTTTGCAATCCGTTTTTCATGCGTTTTTTGCAAAAAACGGATGCGTTAAACGGATGCTGAAAACGCAGTGTGAACCTAGCCTAAGCAGTGAGCAGGGGGTTAAAGCACTCAGCTGAGCTCTTCTCCCAGCTCTATCTAATGGTGCGTTTACACAGGCAGATTTATCTGACAGATTTTGGAAGCCAAAACCAGGAATGGATTTGAAAAAAGGAGAAATCTCAGTCTTTCCTTTATGACCTGTTCCCTGTTTCTGGTCTGTTCCTGGCATTGGTTTAAAAAATCTGTCAGATAAATCTGCCTGTGTAAACGCACCATAACAATGGGTGGGGGTCTGAAGACCCAATTAGTTAAATATCTTCTGACACATTGCAGAAACATGTCAAAAAATCTTGAAGTCACAGTAAGGGGTCATTCACACATCCATAGAATTCCATCCGTACGCGAACGGTGCTCTGTGGACTTGACCTGAGAGGTCAGAGCATCATGGTAATTATGATGTTAGGAACTCTGAAACAGTTAAAAAGTTCATGCTTATGTACTGACACAGCTGCGCGGCTGTGTCAGTACACTAGCGCAAACTTTTAACCTACTTAGGAGCTCCCGACATAATTAGTCATGATGCTGGGAGCTCCCAGGTCCAGTCCGCAGTCCGAATTCTACGGACCTGAGTGACCCCTAACACTTTAAGATCTGTCATTTTGTGTATACAGCTCCTATGCAGGTTCCATGTAAACACAGTGGGAGAGAGACTAAAGGGGTTGTGCCATCTCCCCCTTTTCAGCTTGGACCTGCCGCGTCCCTTTCTGGTTTAGCACGATCTCACTTTGACTAAAATCATGGTGCCAAGCACTGATAAATCTGTCACGCTTCTTAAAACTGTCTATTGAGTATAAGATACACATAACACATTTGATGTACACCAAGTGCACCATTGTCATCTGCAAAATTTGCTTTATAAATTTCTCCCAATATGTAAAGCCCAGTAATGGATTGGTGTACCCGGACCAGGTTCTTACCTGCCACTTCCACAATCTGGTGTCGGGCAATGTCATAGTAAGGGTCATCCCAGCGCAGGTGTGTGATGGGGTCAGGAGAAACCTTTGCATCCTCTGCATTAAAAAAACAAAACAGTTATTAGTTATAATAAAGTACAGAAAATATTCCCAGAATCCTCAGCACCCAAGCCTGTGTAAGGGCGGGTTAACACTACGGAATTCTCGCGGACAATGTCCGCGGAATTCCGTCAGCTGTCCGCCCGCACATCTGGGCGCCTTTCCGCCGGCCCCATAGACACCATTCTATGGGCCGGCGTATTCCGCTATACGCTGAAAGAAGTGTCATGTCACTTCTTTTAGCGCATTGCGGAATACGCCGGCCCATAGAATGGTGTCTATGGAGCCGGCGGAAAAGCGCGTGCCCGTGCGGGTGGACAGCTGACGGAATTCCGCGGACATTGTCCGCGAGAATTCCGTAGTGTTAACCCGCCCTTAAAGGGCCGGCAATCACCAGACACAGTGATAATTCATGTGGCCTGGCCGATTTGTGATCGGGGACCAATCAGCAAGTTTGTGGTGCACATCTGCCCATGTAAAGGAGCCCTAAGGCATGGCAGCAGCTTACCTCCCCACCTATTCCCTCTTTATTCCCCACACATGAAGGCTCAGCCAGTCCGATGACATAACTGTAGGCTGACAGGTAGAGTTAGTGTATGGCCAGCATTACAGCCACATTACAATGAACTGGGTCTGCAGAGAGTTCACACTTAGAGCATAATGATCGACGTTGCATCCTACCCCTATACAATTATTACTTTATTTTCTTATCAGAAATAGCTCCACTCTTGATCAATGGCTGTACATGGTACTGCGGCTTATCTTCATGGACTGACGTATACAGGGGCCTTAACACCTTGTGTCTGATGTCACAGACTCCATCCCTGCTCGGTCACTATCCGGGTCATTGGAATCTGTTATTGGGAATTGTAAGCATATTTTTTATGTATAGTCTATGTTTATTTTGTATTATTTGCCATTACTCCTATGTTATTGTGCTGTACATGCTGGCTATTGTATCCCATATACATTTGCCTTTCTCATGAGCTTTGCCGCAGCGCATTCACTGCAATGAAACAGTCATTTATAAGCTTTTCTCTTTATTGTGGAGCTTTTTGACTCCTTGCTAATTCTGGGTGTGTGCGGTTGTCACAGTGTGTGGGTGTGTGATGGTGTTTGCTGCAATCGGTCACTATACACACTCACCTGTTCTTTGTAGTTGACTGGCTGAGACATGTATCAGTATGTGCCAGCAGTCCATATGCAGTCAGTATAGAAAACCATGCCGCTGGTCCCTCTAGAGACTGAAGATCTAGTGATGTCACTGCAGAAATCCAGATGGCCAGTGCAAATTTCTATGAACAATGGCCAGCAAGTGTCTGGACTATATCCAGCCTTGTCCTAACTGGAGCACATAGCCAGAAGGCCACAACCTGGAGCTGTCAGGGCATGTTAGGAGTCACAAAAGTAGCCCAAAACTATATATAAGTATATAACTCAGACATTGCATGGAGAAGTCAGTGTTCCATAGAAAATGCTACAAACCCCCCCCCCCAAAAAAAAAAAAAAAAAAACTGACTACGTCGTGCAGGGGGGAATTTTTCAGTTTAGGGAACAAAGTGGGAACGGTTTCTGTGCAAAACTGAGCGACTGTGTGTGATCAAGAGGCAATTGGTGCTGCTCTAGAAACTACTTTTACAGTTACTCCTATACTTGTGTTGGGGACACAATGAGAAGAAGCAGCAGCTCAGTCATCTTTCTTCTAAGAGTAAGCCATTGTTAGGTATAGCTGCCACTTGGAAATGTGGGTGTCAACCAGCATGGCTACCACTGTCCCCACAAAAGGGTAGGAGGGGCACCTAGTTTTAGGCATGTCTGCCTATGTTGGGTCCTTGCCCTCTGACAGGTGGCACTGTATACAGTAACAAACACCAGTCTCAGGCTCCCATTGCTCCTGTGCTGTATACTTAAAAAAAATAAACTGACATTTACCACCTTGACGAAGGCCAAAAGATCCCGTGGTGAATAGGGGCCCAGGGATATAGGACGTACAAGCCAGCAGCTCTCCTAGTGTATAAGGCAGTGTTACAGTGGTCTACCCCACAATATGGAAGTGGAGGATCTAGAGCTCTCCACACACATTAGTGAAGACCAGTCTGAGCCTGCTGATGTCAGAGAAGTGAAGGGTCAGGCATCCTGGAGGTCAAGCCCTTTTATTTTCCTGGGAGATAAGCCGCCACCAGAGCTGCCTCCACACTGAAAACACATGAATGTTAATGTGTATGCGGAGAGCAGGAGGGATAGCGGTCAGCCAAGCAAACATTTGGCTGACAGCTGCTGCAAGTGTATGGGCACCTTAAGATGAGAGATAGATGGCTACTTTCTCAAGGTGATTTCATCAAGTTGCGTTTAGAATATCTAGCAGATTCCTATCCTTGTCTCCTTCCTCGCTGGGTTTAGAATACCTTTAATCTAATGTAACCTGGCCCCCCCAGGCAATTCAGAGTTCTAATTACATCTGGCCCGTCATAGCTACTATATAAGAGACTATGGGGGGGGGGGGCTACTATATGAGACTATTGGGGTGGGCTGGCTACTATGTAAGAGACTATGGGGAGGGCTGGCTACTATATAAGTGACTACTGGGGAGGGCTGGCTACTATATAAGTGACTACTGGGGAGGGCTGGCTACTATATATAGACTATGGGGAGGGCTGGCTACTATATGAGACTATTGGGGAGGGCTGGCTACTATATGAGACTATTGGGGTGGGCTGGCTACTATGTAAGAGACTATGGGGAGGGCTGGCCACTATATAAGTGACTACTGGGGAGGGCTGGCTACTATATAAGAGACTATGGGGAGGGCTGGCTACTATATGAGACTATTGGGGAGGGCTGGCTACTATATGGGACACTTGGGGGGCTGGCTACTATATGGGACACTTGGGGGGCTGGCTACTATTTGTGCACTATTGGAAGGGCTGGTTAATATGTGGGGCAATTTTTGGGGCATTGGCTATTATATGGGTTGGGGTTTAATCAGGTCATAGCAATTTATCATGTCATGTCATTTATCATAGTGCACGGGGCTGGGAGACACACACACCACTGACAGTATCAGGAACACTGCATGCTGCTCTGACAGTGCCAGAGTCGCGGCATTCGCGATTCAATAATTATTATTAAAGGTTGGCCCGTGACTTTGTTCAATGTTTTTAATTTTGGCCCACTGTGTATTTGAGTTTGACACCCCCGACATAGACTGACAAGCAGCCGCCACCATTACCTGACTTGGGGAAGTCCTGCACATCGTCGGAAGGCCAGTTCCTGTCATCCAGAGACGCCAGCTTCAGCTGGTTCAGGGAGTGAGTCGTTTCATCTCTTTCCAGGTCATCCTGCAGATCTGACAGCGCTTCTGAGGTCATCATTTGTTCTGCAAGAAACGGAAAACCAGACCGCTGTCTTAAGGAATCATCTCAAATTACACAAAAAAAAAAATTGGTCTAAAAGAAACTAAAACTAAAGAAAGTGTAGTATAAGGGGTTGTCACCCAGTTTTCCCTTACTATAGGACGGCAAATCTGCCTAGTTAGGTAGCAATACATGCATCACACCCTCTATACTCTGCACTCTCCTTCAGAGTCCTCATCTCTCACCTTACTATAACATTGCTCCTCTTGTGCCCCTTACACATTGAAAACTGTGCGCTTATGTGCTCACAAAATGTTTGCTTGCTATTTACTTGCCCCCTGCAGAACTCAGTTTTTCTGATCCAGAAAACTAAATGATTGCACGAGTTCTTTGGATAGGAGCCCAACTGCAATGTCTTACAATGGTTCCCTACGGAAGGCAAGGCTGCCGGAGAACTTGCAACTGTTACAAAGAACATACTAACACAGGTTTATCCGTGTCCTAACCTCCAATAGGGTACGCTAAGGGTTAATGCACACGTCTGCAGAAAACCGTCCGTGCTCTGTGGACCTCAGAGCTCCCAGTATCACGATTAATTATGATGTTGGGAGCTCCAACACTGTTTGAAAGTTTGTGCTGTTTGTGCGGCTGTGTCAGTACACTAGCCGGATCTTGCAAACAGCTCGTCCGGGCAGCGTCGGGAGCTGGCCAGACGAGCTGTAGATAGTCTGGGCTGTCCATTGATGTCAGCGGCGGTGGCACCCATTACACAGAGCGCCGTGCAGCAGACTGTTGCTATCGTTATCCTGATTTTTCAACCTGTGGAAAGACCACGATCAACTGGCATTGCACATGTCGGCTGAATGTGGTCTTTAAAACAGAGGCTATTACACCAAGTAATTATCGGCTGGAACGGACAGTAATCGGCCAAGTACCGCCAATACTTTTGGTGTAATAGGGCTCTTTGGCTATGTTCACACAACGATTTTCAGTGCCCGTTATTTGATACTCTTTGATATTTGATACCACGGTCGTTATTTTGAGTATCATTGCAATGACAGGCGCTGGCACGTTATTCTAGGTAAGGTCCGACATGGTGGCTTTTTCACACCATATTCTAATTCCACTAGAAATTGTGCAAACTACGTGAAAGGACAGTAAGGGCCCTATTACACGGGGCGATTATTGTGCGAAAAATGGTAATATCGTTCTAATTTAAATGATAATCGTTCTGTGTAATTGCAGGCAACGATCGAAAAATCGCTCGTATGTAGTTGATCATTGATTTAGATATGAACCTAAAATTATCGTTAATTGTTCGCTGTAATTCCACGTTCATTCGCTCAAGTTCCGCATTTTTTCACTAATCGTTCAGTGTAATTGCACATTGCCCATTGTTTTCCTGGGATCAGAAGGAGTAAATTACTGCAATAACGATCGCAATAACGATCTAATGATCGCAATAACGATCGTAATAACGACCATTGTTCTGTGTAATATGGTGAACGATTTCAGGTTAACGATAAACAATCTCGCTTGCGATTGTTTATCGTTAGTCGTTAAAAATTGCTCCGTGTAATAGGAGCCTAAAAAAAAAAATCTACATGTGAACAATGTAAAATAACGGCCGCTGTTCACTAAACAATGGCTGCTAATTAATTACACAAACACTAATTTGACGGCCGCTGCGAAAAGCAGTTTGTTTGAGCAAACGGACGTTGTTACCATAGACTTCAATGGAAATCACAGAAGCAGTTATTTTAAATTAATATGGCGGCCTCTATTTTAAAATAGGTGAACCTAGCCTAAAGTTTATAGCAACAGGTAAACTTTACAATTAAAACAGACTGAACATAGTCAATAGTAGACTGCATTCAGTCCAGTAAACCCAGGTCCACTACCTTGTACGGGTGCCCTTAAGGGACATAAATTGCTCAGGCTGAGTCTGGGTGTGCTATGGATATGGGTAGAGCCGGAAACTGCGGCAAGGCTGATGAATGGGCAGATGAGGAGGCCTGGACTAGAGATAGGTAACCATGTGCTGGTAGGAGCAAAGGGGACATAATCCAGACCCTCATTGTGACATCCATCTTAACCTGACAAGCGAGATTGGCAGCAGAAGCACAGGGATACCTTGACAGGCGTTGGCACAATGCCCAGAGAAAGGTAGTGAATGAGTCAGCCGTCAGCTGATAATAAGCATTAGAAGCCGCTCAGATCACATCCTGCAAGGACTTTTACCCTGGCGAATCACTCCGTAACCACAGGCTGGGTTATAGGCTGCAAGAAGAGGACAGGGCTAGAAACCGCACAGCAGTTTCCATAGAGACTGGAAATGGGCATGAGAACTGAACTTCCTGCCGCTTTCTCATAGACGAAGGCAAGAAAAAAAAAAAAATAATAATAAGATGCCAACATCTGTAAGATTTCCAGTGTGGTCGGTGGGGGGGCATTGAAATAAAGAGTCACTTAAAGGGACACTACACCTTAATGTTGTTACCAAAGCAACTATTATCTTACCCCTGCAAATGCCAAACGCAGCGAGCGCCAACTGTTCACACAGCCCCGGATGTAACATAGGACTGAGGTATCAGGAAGCTTAATGTACAATTGAGAGCTACACAGAAGTCTATGCCAGGATGGGGAACCTGACCCCAATCAGCTGTTGTAAAACTACAATTCCCATTATGCCCAGAGTTAGCTATCCATCATGGCCTGATGGGAATTGTAGTTTTGCAACAGCTGAAGGGCCAGAGGTTCCCCATCACTGATCTATGCCAACAGGTTTCCCACTGCAGCGCCGTACACCTTGAAGAGGCTGCGTCTAGTACTGAAGCTCAGTCCTAATAAAGTTAGGTTGTTTCTGAGCTGGAAGAGTCCATTGTGTGTGTGTGTGTGTGTGTGTGTGGGGGGGGGGGGGGGGGGGGGAGATCTGTGCTGTTCTCTTCCTGGATTCTGGATGATTGTATATGAGCAGCAGTGTGATATGAAGATATCCTGTGTAATATAGAGGAGGAGGAGAAGACATAAGTAGTGTAGCAGTAACCTCCGTCCTCATTGTGGTGTTTTCTCTCTGGGAGTGTGCTTTTCTTCGGTGTTCTATGGCTGCAGCAGGCTGTGTGTGTGTGTGTGTGTGTGTGTGTGTATGTGTGTACTATGGATGCAGCAGGCTGTGTGTGTGTGTGTATGTGTATGTGTGTACTATGGATGCAGCAGGCTGTGTGTGTGTACTATGGATGCAGCAGGCTGTGTGTGTGTGTGTGTGTGTGTGTGTATGTGTGTACTATGGATGCAGCAGGCTGTGTGTGTGCGCTATGGCTACAGCAGGCTGTGTGTGTGTGTGTGCGCGCTATGGCTACAGCAGGCTGTGTGTGTGTGTGTGTGTGTGTGTGTGTGTGTGTGTATGTGTGTACTATGGATGCAGCAGGCTGTGTGTGTGTGTGTGCGCGCGCTATGGCTACAGCAGGCTGTGTGTGTGTGTGTGTGTGTGTGTGTGTGTGTGTGTGTGTGTGTGCGCGCGCTATGGCTACAGCAGGCTGTGTGTGTGTGTGTGTGTGTGTGTGTGTGCGCTATGGCTACAGCAGGCTGTGTGTGTATGTGTATGTGTGTACTATGGATGCAGCAGGCTGTGTGTGCGTGTGTGTGTGTGTGTGTGCGCTATGGCTACAGCAGGCTGTGTGTGTGTTTGAAAGAGAGAGTGTGTGCGGAGGCAGAAATTAAAGCGACTTTCTTCCCACAATCTGCCCCCCCCCCCAAAACCACTTGTACCTTCGGATAGCTGCTTTTAATCCAAGATCTGTCCTGGGGTTTGTTCGGCAGGTGATGCAGTTATTGTCCTAAAAAACTAACTTTTAAACCTGCAGCCCAGTGCCAAACGGCCGTGGCTTAGATTGTGTATGCATTAGACTGGCACAACCTGTTTGTCCCTTCTCATCATTAGGAATGCCACTGGCAGATTTTCTACTATTCATCACCAGTGTCAGTACGGCACATGGGCTGGATCGTTAAGGCACCTGTGCAATGTTTAGACAGGAGAAAATGTTCTAGGGGCATTCCTAATGATGAAGAGGGTGGGGAGGAGGGACAGAGGGGTGGTGTAAAGTTAGGGCACAGATACTCTAAGCCACAGCAGTTTGACTCGGGGCTGCAAGTTTAGAAGTTGTTTTTTAGGACAATAACTGCATCACCTGCCAAACGGACATCAGGACAGATCTAGGATTTAAAGCAGCTATCTGAAGGTACAAGCGGTTTGGGGGGGACAGACTGTGGGTACAGAGTCACTTTAAAGGGGTATTCTGGACAGGTGAAAAATCCAGGGGGGACAGTGGTGGGATCATAATAAGAAAGTCCTAATTACCCGTACCCCAGCAGTGAAGCATCCCTGGTCATGGTCCCCCACTGGCCTCCTGATCCTGTGATGTCTACTCAGCCAATCAGTTAGTGAAGTGGGACACAGCTGCATTTACTGATTGGCTGAGCGGGTAGTTCCTGTGGGGCTGCAAGGATTCAGGAGCACAGACACTGACAGAGAGCTGAAAAAAATATCTGGGCCTATGGCTGAGCCCTCTATATCACTATGTCTTACCCCTCTATATCACAGGGATCTGGCAGTGTTAGAAGTGTGTTTTTGTGTATGATGAATATTAGAAACATAGAAGATTGTCAGCAGGAAAAGACCACCTGCTCCATCTAGTCTAGTTCTGAGTTGTTCAGGACATGGAGGCTGGAGACTGGCTGCATCCACTGCACACACAGGAGAAGCTGCTTATATCTTCAGTACCTCAGCAGTCATCATGTAGGACATTAGGAAGAAGAGTCAGATCTACTTTACACCAGTGTGATAAGTAACTCCCCTGGTGTCTGACCGGCCATTTATGAAGGAGCAGGAGTCCAAGTCGGTCCTGGGGTCAGAGTTGGAGCTGCAGATTACTAACTCCATAGCCCTGGCATGATTTTGATTGTGGCTAAGAAAGTCCTTACTGTCAGTGTACTTTCACTCTATATTGCAGCAGTAGCCAGCTGTTTTACCACTGTACCCAGCATACCCCATAGATTTGTGCCCATTCACATGTGGCTGGCATAATGCTACTAGAATACAAAGCCTACCCCCCCCCCCCCCCCTCCCCCGTTCCCAACAAATCTCCCCTAATACATGCAAGCTTACTCTATTCACTTATAGCTAGTATTTTGGGTGGAGTTGCCCTTTAAGAGAGAAGAATGCAGCTTACACGAGCCAGGGATATAAAGTCTGAAGTTTAACTACCACCCCGCTTAAACAAACCTGAATGAGCGGATTGTATACTTAGGTCGGGATTAGTCATGTAGTCACGGTCTTGTAATAAGAGGGTAAGGAGAATGATAGTCACACACAGCGATTAAACAGTTCATCTCTCCATCTCTGCAGCAGGTGCAATGGTGTCGGCAGGCGCCATCTGCATGAATGGGACGATTCTGTACAATTTCTGCAGCAACAAATCTGCTGTGTGTGAACACTCACAGTGTGTCACATGGCATGCTGGGAGTTGTAGTTATAAATAGGCTGGAAAGCCAGAGACCTGAAACCTGGGCTAAGACTACAACTCACAGAGTGCCCTATGGGGTGTTCTGATATGCTAGGAGTTGTGGCACCATCATAGCTGGAGAGTAGTAGGTTACAGGTTGCTGATCCACAACCTGTGCCTCTCTGGCTGTTGCAGAACTACAACCCCCAGCAGCTCCTGATGGCCATGCCTCTACAACTTATGCAAAACTACAACTCCCAGCATGCCCTGATGGCCATGCCTCTACAACTTATGCAAAACTACAACCCCCAGCATGCCCTGATGGCCATGCCTCTACAACTTATGCAAAACTAAAACTCCCAGCATGCCCTGATGGCCATGCCTCTACAACTTATGCAAAACTACAACTCCCAGCATGCCCTGATGGCCATGCCTCTACAACTTATGCAAAACTACAACTCCCAGCATGCCCTGATGGCCATGCCTCTACAACTTATGCAAAACTACAACCCCCAGCATGCCCTGACGGCCATGCCTCTACAACTTATGCAAAACTACAACTCCCAGCATGCCCTGATGGCCATGCCTCTACAACTTTATGCAAAACTACAACTCCCAGCAGCCCCTGATGGCCATGCCTCTACAGCTGTTGCAGAACTACAACCCCCAGCATGCCGAGAAAGTGGTTTCTACTTGGCTCTTGCAAAACTACAACTCCTAGCATGCTGGACCCAGGGCGCGGATCGCTGCTTTAGATTACAGAAATGGAAATTCATGCAACTATTTGCAATTTGGGGACGTTTTTAAAGTCGTGCCAGCCTACGTGCCTTTAAATGTCACCATGTTAGGATCAATAAACTGCCGACAAAGATGGATACAAGGACAGGAAGAGCCGAGGGGCAACCCTGGCACACAGAAGAAACCTGACAATGCCACCCTGACACTAACATGTCAGGTGTTTCTAAAGGTGGGCATGCCAACCCTGGCACCTAGAAGGGGGGATGTCAGTTCTAGTGCATGGACAGAAATGGCCATAAGTCAGCCCAAAGGTGGCAATCGTGGGCACCTGAAGATGTCTTTTGGGCAAAAACCAATGCTTCAGGGTGGCACATAAAGCAGATTATGTCACTGCCAACCATGACACTTTGGGCAGGACAGACTGGCATGGCAATAGCCACCCTAGAGCAACCTATTGGTCCTGATCCCCAGGGAGCACATTACATAGGAGGATGTGGCCCTGGGTTGGCACTGCCCAGGGATCCTGCCACACATACAGCACTGTAGAAAACCACAGATACATTTTATCTATTAACGCATTAGGATATGTTCACTCTTAGAGGATACACTGCATTTCAATAGGGAAGCCACAAGATACAATGTGAACATACAGGGACAAAACGCACGTTAAAAACCGCAACAAAAAAGCAGGGTGTGAACACTGTCACCCATTCCCATCAGAGACAAGGGGGCAACTTCCACTGAGCTGCATGAATTGTAGACTGATGGGTAAGTCAGATGCACGTGAGGCCCCCGGTGGCACCTGGTCATGTGACCCATGACGTGTCCCCGCCCCTCTCACCTCCGGCCCCGGTGTCCGTGTGACAGCGATGATCCTTCTGCCCCCACAGCTCCTCCCGTGTCTTCACCAACACACAAATATCCGGGATCTGGGCGGAAAGGGAAACCGTGTCGCCATAACAACCACGTCCTCCCACTGTCACTACTTCTTTCCCCTGTTGTCTCCGCCCATTTGGGCGGGGCTACCTGACAATCGTTTACGCCTTTCTGGGAATTGTAGTCTAACATGACGAGTAAGTAGTACACAGGCTACGGGGATGATGGCTTACCTATAAGGTGCGGGAACAGCAAAATATAACAAGGAAAGCGGTAATTTCTAACGTTGCGCTGGTCGGAACCAATGTGCCCGGGTCACGTTTGCGGCAGTACGCTAATTTGACTGGACTTCCGGTAAGTGTCGCTGCCGCATGTTTATTTCCGGTTGGGTGGCTGCTGATAGGTATGTGATAGATAGTGCTGGCGGGTGATAATATGCAGGAAGGGTAGATATAGGGAGCTGTATTCCTCGCCCAGGCTGGGACATGTAGTTCCACAGCAGCCAATGAACTGCAGTATTCCCCAACCTGGGGCATACTGGGAGTTGTAGTTTTGACAGCTGGGAATCACTGCCCTATTGTAGAGCATACTGGGTCATGTAGTCCCATTGCAGGAAAACAGCAGTGTGATGTATGAAGCACAATCCTACTATCTTGAGTATCCTACCCCCATGTTGTCACTCACCAGTCTTCTAAAAAGTTCAGGGTTGTAGAATTTTTTAAAATTAAGTAGAAAAAATCTGCAACCCAGTAACCTGCTTTTCATTTTCATTCCTACAGTTTCCAAGACCTCTGCATGCTGTCAGTGACTGGCAACATTATTGCACTTATCCAGAAGCAAAATCAGGTATACTGACAGATATAATGATGAGGAACTGCTGTATATAGACTGACAGGTGTGAGGATGAGGTACTGCTGTATATAGACTGACTGATGTAGGGATGAGGTACTGCTGTATATAGACTGACTGATGTAGGGATGAGGTACTGCTGTATATAGACTGATAGCTGTGAGGTACTGCTGTATATAGACTGATAGGCGGGAGGTACTGCTGTATATAGACTGATAGGTGTGAGGTAATGCTGTATATAGACGTACAGATGTGATGATGAGGTACTGCTGTATATAGACTGATAGGTGTAAGAATGAGGTACTGCTGTATATAGACTGACAGGTGTGAGGATGAGGTACTGCTGTATATAGACTGACAGGTGTATGGATGAGGTACTGCCGTATATAGACTGACAGGTGTGAGGACTAGGTACTGCTCTATATAGACACAGATGAGATGATGAGGTACTGCTGTATATAGACTTACAGATGAGATGATGAGGTACTGCTGTATATAGACTTACAGATGAGATGATAAGGTACTACTGTATATAGACTTACAGATGAGATAATGAGGTACTGCTGTATATAGTGTGAGGATGTATATAGGTGTGAGGATGAGGTACTGACCAGCTGTGTCAGTACAGTAGCACAAACATTTAAACAGTTACAGAGCTCCAGGCATCTTAATGAATGATGATGCCGGGAGGTCTGCTCCACAGAATATTGTCCGTGCACGGACAGTATTTCTCGGATGTGTAAATGACCCCTTAAAGGTCACTGTGCTACATAAGAATTATCTATATACTGCTTATGGTAGATGGGAGCCTTATCATACTTTAATATTTTGCATTGGGACGCATTACACCTCAGATGTGGCCAGGATTACAGAAATGGCCAGCTGGGCTATCCTGCACGGTCAGCACATCTCCCACCACTGGCTGACATAGCCATCCAGGTCCGTGGTGAGATGCAACAACACCATGGGCAGTCTGGTTTCTGAGGGTGTTATGCAGTATACTTGCTGGGCATTGCATGGTTGTCTTTGGCTGCCCATTGGGTGGAAGAATATGGCTGTGCAGGCTGTTCAGTTCACAGAGGATTGCCTGGGCTATACATTTTTTGCACACTGTTGAAAGGTGCTGATGCCAATGCCCCATAACTAGCTTGTTCTTAATCTATATGTAGACATAGCTATCTGTCTCTTTGTCTGTCTGCAGGTTGTATGACTTCACCAGTCTCCTCTCAGCCTGTGGACTGCACACAGGATGCCATTCATAAGGCTCTGCACACACTCCCTTGTGGCATGGCCCTGGGTCCCTCTCTGTCACTGAATGGGCTCGCTTTGTATTGCGTTGGCAGACCTTTGTCCAGCGGCAGTCTTATTCCTTTCTGCAGTGCTGCGGATGAAGTGTCAGCCCATGAGGTGAGCAGTGTATGTGAGCATCAGCGATCAGTGTCACTCAGTCTCTACTCTGATACATTCACCCACTTATTATGTCCTCACAGGAAGCTCACACTTCATCATTACCAGGAGAAGGGGTATGCTGGTGGCTAAGGTAGGTGTTACTAAGTGAAGACTTTTATTTTGCAACTTTTTTCATGCCTTTGGAACTTTGTGTGCAATATATAATAGCAACAATAAGATTGCAAGAAATCTATGTCACATGCTGCACAAAAACTCTGCAAGGAAATTGAGCTGTAGTCCAGGTTTTAAACCCACAAAATGTCGTTTCGGGCTCTGTTCACACTATGTATGAGACAGGCTGTTCCGTGACCCGGTCGGGTTACGGAACGGCTGGTCTCTGAAAAGATCATGCCGACCGGTACTGCAGTACCAGCCAGATGATCTTTAGTGCTTCCAAGTTCTGATGTGGGTGCATCATAACTCCCCACTGCACACAATGGAGCTCCACTGTGTGCACTGACAGTGTTTTCTGCGGCCGCTATTCATTGAATAGCAGCTGCAGAAAACTGACATGTAATTTTCTTGCGGCGCCGCTTGGGATCCCGGCCGAAGTGTATTCTATGGGGGGGTCTTATATTAGGCCCTGCCCCCTTTCCCCCGGAAGGATTCAGTAAGCGGCACACGCCTCTTAGTGAATCCGGCCGGCTGCCTGAATCTGCGTGCGGTGTACTAAATGTACACCTGCTTCCAGGTGTAGATTTTGATAATAATTTACGCCTCCTCCCCGCCTTATCACGCCCACCCAAGTTCCCCCAGCCCGCCCATCGGGCAAGCAAGGCATACGAGAGGCCTACGCCAGGGAGAAGGTGCGAATCTGCATGTTCTCCCTGGCGTATCTTTCATAAATGTCCCCCTGTGTGTATACACTCCGGCCGGGATTCCCTCAGAAGGCAGCCTCATACTGCAAATACATTGCAGGTTTTCTGTGGATTTTCCCCATTGGCTTGTATTGGAAAGTCAGATTCAGTAGTAAATCTGCAGCGTTAATGATTTTGCTGTGGAAACATACAAACATGGCACTAACATCATCCACAGCTATTTCCACAATGATAAAGCTGCAAAACTTGGTACACATATAAAAATCTCCAGTAAGAGCGTCCTCAGTTAAAGCGCTATTCCAGTATACAATAGTTGAATTCATTCTAAAGGCTAATCGTCAGAATCGTCACCACATAGTTGTAACATGTTTCCAGTTTGTCAGAAGTCAGAAGTTTTTATCAGTCGGGATCCGGGTGCTGAGAACCCCGCCGGTCCCTAGAATGAAGGGGCAGACACGCTCAGCAGCACGCACACTCTGCTCATCTCAGCTTCATCTATATCTCACTGCTAATACTAGCAGTCTACGGAATTATAATGGGAGCCTATGGAACTTCCAGCAGATGGCTCATATTACAAGTTTTTAGCAGAGAAGAGAGTGTCTGCCTCTTCGTTCTTGCGGTCAGCTGGGGTCTCTGCACCCGGACCCTGACCGTTGCAAACTTCTAATATGTCGCTATGACATGTCAGAGGTTTTTCTTACACTTTAGGTTATTGTTAGGGCAACATTAAAGTGGCCATACACCGTCCTGTGTTTTCTATGGGGAGGGGCAGACTGCTCCAAGAACAAATGGGTCTGGCACAATGGAATCAACTACTTCATCTATTGGTGGAGTCTTGGGAGACCCCCATATACTTTATACTGGCACTCGTGGGGGGGGGGGTCAGGCCATCATAGATATAAAATGTATGGGGACCTTCAGTGTGTTGTAACATCTGGCTTGCTGAACAACATACCTGGGGTCCATTTCGAATGGACCTTAAACGTTATACTTCGGCCAAAAATTAGGCAGTCAGTATAAGGTGTATGGGGGGATCCTGAAACTCCACCGACATTATCTGTCGTGTCCGTTATTGAAGGCGTATTGCCACCATAAGTCCCCAGGGTTAATACAGAGGGTCTCCCCAGTCTCCAGTCCTGTCCATTTAATCATGCTCCATGATACTTTGGGGTGGGGTTTGGTTAAAAGACAGAGTTTATTTTATGGCAGATCTTGCCAGGTCATGTTCTTCAGGACTTCTCTGTAAATTATGCTGTTTTACAGGTTTATAGGAAGAAGTAAAAAGGAAGAAAATGTGAAATTCTGCAGACTTAGAGGAGTTCTCCATCTCCAGGTTACTACATCAATCCAGCCAGGTTCTGAGCTGCTCCTTCCCCCAGAGGATATTGAGGATAGTAAAGACACAGCTCCATGTTCCCCAGATTCCATAAGTGACCATCCTGCCCATGATCGGATGCAGTTACCTGCAGCGACAGATGGTGACAGACAGGAGTTTTTGGCAGGATTAAAATGTCTATCATCATCACTTCAACCTGATATGCTGGTTGTGATTCCTCAACCAAAGTGCTTAGCAGAAGGATCTGAACTCAAGGAATCAGCAGTCACTGCAGAGCAAGAGAGGGTCACATCACCGTTCGCTCCAGAACCAGAGGGAGCTAAGCTTTCTGTTACTGCAGATGTAACTACGGCTATCTCCCCATGTACCTCCACAGAAGAGGCCACCCCAACTACAGGTCTGTCTTACTTCCATCTTATAAAGGGA
The DNA here is from genome assembly GCF_027789765.1 of Dendropsophus ebraccatus. Lineage (NCBI taxonomy): Eukaryota > Metazoa > Chordata > Amphibia > Anura > Hylidae > Dendropsophus > Dendropsophus ebraccatus. The sequence goes on from NC_091457.1 coordinate 28,689,919, forward strand.
TAGCTTATCATTAGAATATGGCATCTGATTGGTCTGACAGCTAGGACCTCTGCGATCTTCAGAACAGGTCCCTGAGTTTTTGTAATAAATAGAGCAGTGAGTGGTGCATGTATACTTCCACTCCATTTATTTTCTGTGGCAGCTACCAAATACAGCCAAGCATTGTACTTGTCTATCTTTGGCAGCATAATAGACAATAAATGGAGCAGTGATTCGCATGCGTGACTTTTTAAAATTCTTTCTGGGGATAAGACATATGCAATCTGATACCTTTCCCGTATCCTGTGGATAAGGATATGTTGTTTAAAGGGAACCTGTCACCCCCCGCGCCGGGGTGACAGGCTCCCGACCCCCCCCGTTAGAGCCCCATATACTTACCTAATCCCGCCGGGTCCCGCTTCTGGAGGTGGTCGGGTGACGGAGATCTCAGCCGCTGCAGCCCGGCGCGCGCGCTGAGAGATGAGTCCAACACCCATAGAGAATGACAGGAGAGTCCAGCGCTCTGTCATTCTCTATGAGCTTTGGACTCATCTCTCAGCGCGCGCGCCGGGCTGCAGCGGCTGAGATCTCCGTCACCCGACCACCTCCAGAAGCGGGACCCGGCGGGATTAGGTAAGTATATGGGGCTCTAACGGGGGGTCGGGAGCCTGTCACCCCGCCACGGGGGGTGACAGGTTCCCTTTAAACTCTGAATTCCCCTTTAGTGATCTGCCTGGCTTCAAGCTCTAGGACCCTGATTAATTCTTAGTATAAAGGGAACAGATCACTGGTTTTGCACTAAGCCCCTTTCCAAGTTTTCCTGCACAGCAGTCTCTGGGCCCACCTATTATGCAGCAAACTGCAGGGTGGCCCTATTCACTTGAATGGAGAGGCAGATTGGGTGGCTGAGAGTGCTGCTTTGCAGGGTAAATCAAGGGAATGCAGCGATCTACCAGTGCTGCATCTTCCTTCTCCGGATTTCTGAGGTCACAGAGATTGGACCTTGTCAATCAGAAACAGATGGCATATCTGAACAGTTTAGCTCCATTCACATTAGAACTGAGCTTCAAAACCTCATCCAAACAAGAATTGTGCTGTTTCTGAAAGAAAACGGCCTTGCTTTTCTAAGCCTAGTTAACCACTTTAAATTAGAATTATCCACATGATATAACATGATGCATCGAGCGATGCAAGTGCACAATGGGCAGTGCATTTTCCAGGGCAACCATTTGACTCCTGAAGAGTATAGTGTATGGTTTGTGTTAATTAGAATTGAACTCATACATGATGTCGACCAGGCCTCCTATAGTTGCCTTTTACCACCCAGAGCTGGCTACCATCTGTCCTTGCTGAGTCTTGTAGTAATTACTATTACGCAACTAGTAATTAGATTATACAACTGGAAATACTCCATATCAGTGTTGCATAATGGGCAGGAATAGTGATAATGTATATACATATAGTAGCTTATTCTAAAAAGGTATTTGTAACAACCGACATGCACTAAGTTCCTCTAACTATGTTATTTTCATCATCCACAGATGCGATGACTAGTAGCATGTCCAGCACTATAAAGTCTCCAAGTTTCTCACCAGTGAAATCTACCCATAAAACTCACGTGTCCAGTGTCCCTGCGGCTGAGCGAGTCTATGATAGCACTAATAAACCAAAGGCCATGGAGCATAAGAAGAAAGCACAAGAAGAAAAGAATGAGGTGAGTGGTGACAGTGTGGAAGTACAAGATGCAAAACCATACAATGGCCAAGATAGAGGAAGCTCCAAAAGAAAATGCTCTGCCATTGCAGAAAACCAAGTTAGAGTGCCCAGACTGGAGGAGCGCAGGAATCCTCAAGACCTAAAGAAAGTCAATGGGACTAAAAGGACAAAACCAAAAGACCAATCTGAACGCAAATTCCAATGTAAAGACTGCGACAAAAGCTTCTTCCAACTGGGTCATTTAAAGAGACATAGCTTCATACACAGCGGACTCAAACCGTACTTGTGTCCAGAGTGTGGGAAGGAATACTGCTCCGAGGAAAGCTTCAAAGCTCATTTACTAAGTCACCAGGGTCTGCGCCCCTTCAAGTGTTCCCAGTGCGATAAGGCATACGGCACCCAGCGTGACCTGAAGGAGCACTCTGTACTCCACACAGGACAGCGCCCTTATCGCTGTGAGGACTGTGGGAAGAGCTTTGCACGGCGGCCGACCCTTCGCATTCACCGTAAGAACTACTGCACGCCTCGGGCCACTGAGATAAAGACTCTGCTGCAGTGCGGAATCTGTCACAAGCAACTGGCCAACATCTGTTCCCTACGAAACCACATGCTAATACACACAGGGGAGAAGCCATACACGTGTTCAGAGTGCGGCAGCTCTTTCCGTCACAGAGGAAATTTGAGAATCCATCAAAGACTGCACACCGGTGAGAAACCTTATAAATGCCAGTACTGTGGAGACGCGTTCCCACAGCAGCCTGAACTCAAGCGGCATCTAATCATACACACAGGGGAAATGCATTTGTGTACTGTGTGCGGCAAAGCATTAAAAGACCCTCATACATTGCGGGCCCATGAGCGATTACACACAGGTGATCGCCCCTTTCTCTGCAAGTACTGCGGCAAATCTTACCCCATTGCCACCAAGCTCCGACGGCATCTTAAATCTCATCTGGAAGAAAAGCCATTCCGCTGCCATGTGTGCGGGATGGGTTACTCCTTTCAGCACAGCCTAAACCGTCATCTTCATAGCCATAGAGATGAAGGGCAGAAAGCTGTCATTGTGGGTACCAAAGCAGTAACAATGGAGGACACTGAGCCAGGGCATACGCTGGTGTTGGTACAAGTTGATGAGAGCTCAGAAAAGATATTGGTTGCTGGTTGCACAGAGAACTCTGAGCTGGTAACATCCCACAGTCCCATGTTGCTTCCTATCAACCCAGAAACATTGGAGGTACATTCAGGAAGGGACCTTGAGGATGGGATCCTGCAAAAAGAACATAGCCCCAGTGTATTACTGGTCTCCCAGACTCTTGAGTTTAGCACAGTAGGGGAGGTGGTAGTGGAAATAGGGGTGTAACGCTGAGCCTCTGTATTGTCTTTATAAAAAGTTTCATCTCTGATTTGCTGCATTTGTTCATGTCTGATTTGTCTCATTCAATTTTTGACAGATTTAAAGTGGCTATCCAGGTTTATAAAATGAATGGCCTCCTCCTATCTGTTTTAGGCCATGTTCACACAACGTACTAACTTCATTAATAACAGCCGTTTTTTTCAGTGAAAAGCATGTCCGTTGTTAAAGAAATCAATACATTTGCACTGATTTCAAAGCAAGGTAAGATCCGTCCTCACAACCCCTTGTAGTTTACATTGCATGCATACAGGATTTGCTTCCCATTTTACGCTGCAGATTACAGGTGCAGCCATGGGAATCGGATCTGAACAAATCTCAAACACACTGTGTGGGAATTTACAGTGGGAACCTATGGGTGAAAGATTGAGGAACAGATCTGCTCAAGAGCTGTACGCACAATATCATAGGTTCTTAATTAAAGGAGACATTCAGCGAAAATTTTTATTTAAAGCGTAACTGTCATTTCAGGGTCATTTTTCTGAAAACATTAAATATCAACAGTACAAGCGATTTTAAGAAACTCTGTAATAGGTTTTATGTACTAAAAGAGTTTCCTTCTGTAGTGAAAAAGCAATCTCCCAGCCTCCCCCCTCACATCATAAGCAGCAGGATTTCTGTCTCCATTATGTGGCTATGGAGAGGGGAGGGGCTGTTAGGAGTGACTGAGCACGGAGGATTTCTGCACAGCACAACACCCTGCAATCTTCTCTCAGTAAGATCATAGATAAGCAATGACCTTTCTGACCCCAGAATCCAGCGTTTTAGGTGCCCAGAAAGTCTACAAACAGCTGACCTTCATGTCACCTCTTCCTGCTCCCTTATCTCCCTCAACCCCCCCCCCCCCTTCATAGGCTTACAATGGAGAGAGCAGAACCCGTCTTCACTGGCTTCTCTGTAATGAAGACGTGTTTGCCTGATAATGCACAGATAAGAAGTCAGGGGGGGAGGCTGGGAAACTGCTTCTTGAGTACAGAAGGAGGCTTTTTTGGCTGATAAAACCTATTACAGAGTTTCTTAAAATCACTTATACTACTGATTTCTGCAATAAAAAAAAAAATTACAGTTACGCTTTAAGTATTGTATTCCCCCCCCCCCCCCCCCCAATACTTTTTCCTAAACTTCTCCTTTAAAGGGGTTATCCAGCACTACAAAAACACGACCCTCCAGCTGTTGTAAAACTACAGGTTATCTTTGGCTGACCAGGCATGATGGGAATTGTAGTTTTTCAATAGCTGGAGGGCCTGAGTTTGTCACCCCTGCACTTGAGAAATCAAGTGTCCTATAGGCAATGTATCTGTATGGGTCCTTACCATCAATTTGGGATCTGACCATGGTTGGGTTCTAGTATCAATTTTTAAATAAAATACGGTTCAGGGAAGAAAAAGAGTGCTGCACCTCACACCTATGGCTGATACTAGTACCTCTCGGCTGCATAAAAAACATCAGAATTCTGTATGTGAATTGATCAAGCCACACTGCCCCATGTACCTCGTGCAGGTATCTGATACACATGGGTCCCTACACTAAGTCCACACTGTGCCAGTCAGCGACCACCACCCCCGCAGGCGTGCACAGTCAGGGAAGGGAGGCCATGGAACGGCCCTGCAACCCCCATGCCACAGGACCAGACCCAAAAATGCCACACCAAAACCCAGCCAGCACCACCGGTGGAGGAAGCTGCCCCCAAACAGCACAAGTCTGGATAAGGTATTGCACTCATCATAGCTATCAAAGATAGAATGGGACAGACAGGAGGGATTAAAACCATGAGCACTCAGGTGTCTCCTGCTAATTGCGGTCATGTGGGTCTTACCAGGAGGAGTGCAAAACACGGAGAAAAGAGAGAAACAAAATACGGTTCAGGGAAGAAAAAGAGTGCTGCACCTCACACCTATGGCTGATACTAGTACCTCTCGGCTGCATAAAAAACATCAGAATTCTGTATGTGAATTGATCAAGCCACACTGCCCCATGTACCTCGTGCAGGTATCTGATACACATGGGTCCCTACACTAAGTCCACACTGTGCCAGTCAGCGACCACCACCCCTGCAGGCGTGCACAGTCAGGGAAGGGAGGCCATGGAACGGCCCTGCAACCCCCATGCCACAGGACCAGACCCAAAAATGCCACACCAAAACCCAGCCAGCACCACCGGTGGAGGAAGCTGCCCCCAAACAGCACAAGTCTGGATAAGGTATTGCACTCACCATAGCTATCAAAGATAGAATGGGACAGACAGGAGGGATTAAAACCATGAGCACTCAGGTGTCTCCTGCTAATTGCGGTCATGTGGGTCTTACCAGGAGGAGTGCAAAACACGGAGAAAAGAGAGAAACAAAATACGGTTCAGGGAAGAAAAAGAGTGCTGCACCTCACACCTATGGCTGATACTAGTACCTCTCGGCTGCATAAAAAACATCAGAATTCTGTATGTGAATTGATCAAGCCACACTGCCCCATGTACCTTGTGCAGGTATCTGGTACACATGGGTCCCTACACTAAGTCCACACTGTGCCAGTCAGCGACCACCATCCCCGCAGGCGTGCACAGTCAGGGAAGGGAGGCCATGGAACGGCCCTGCAACCCCCATGCCGCAGGACCAGACCCAAAAATGCCATACCAAAACCCAGCCAGCACCACTGGCGGAGGAAGCTGCCCCCAAACAGCACAAGTCTGGATAAGGTATTGCACTCACCATAGCTATCAAAGATAGAATGGGACAGACAGGAGGGATTAAAACCATGAGCACTCAGGTGTCTCCTGCTAATTGCGGTCATGTGGGTCTTACTAGGAGGAGTGCAAAACACAGAGAAAAGAGAGAAACAAAATACGGTTCAGGGAAGAAAAAGTGCTGCACCTCACACCTATGGCTGATACTAGTACTAGGTGGGGCTTTTTGGGTCTGGTCCTGTGACATTGGGGTTGCAGGGCCGTTCCATGGCCTCCCTTCCCTGCATGTGCACGCTTTGCGGGGTTGGCGGTCGCTGACCGACACGGTGTGGAGTTAGCGTAGGGACCCGTGTGGACCAGAGGACCTGCGCGGTGGTACAAGGAGCAATTTGGCTTGATCAATTCATATACAGACACTCTGGTGTTGATTTTTAATACAGGCCTAGCGGCATTAGTATCAGCCGTAGATGGGATGTGCAGCGGTTCCATTCTCTCCAGTTCGTATTTCACAGTTCTCCCTCTCTGAACAGCTCGCACTCCTTTATAAGACCCACATGACCAAAATTAGCAGGATATGCCTGTGTTCACATGTCTGGACCTTATGTCTTCCCCATTCTGTGAGAGCAGCAATGGTAAGTGTAATACCATATCCATACTTGTGTCGTTTGGGGGCAGCCTTCCCCGCCGGTGGTGCTGGCTGGGTTTTGGTGGGGCTTTTTGGGTCTGGTCCTGTGACATTGGGGTTGCAGGGCCGTTCCATGGCCTCCCTTCCCTGCATGTGCACGCTTTGCGGGGTTGGCGGTCGCTGACCGACACGGTGTGGAGTTAGCGTAAGGACCCGTGTGGACCAGAGGACCTGCGCGGTGGTACACAGGGCAATATGGCTTGATCAATTCATTTACAGACACTCTGGTGTTGATTTTTAATATAGGCCTAGCGGCATTAGTATCAGCCATAGATGGGATGTGCAGCCGTTCCATTCTCTCCAGTTCAAATTTTTAAATAAAAACATCTAAACACCTTTCAGCCCTTCAAAAAAAAAGACACTGCCTCATATGTGTGGGTGGGACCAAATTGGACTATGCATAAACCAAATTGAGCCAGTGATGGATCAATACAATAGATGCTGAAGTATGCTGATGCCCTAAAGCAGTAAAACTCTCTGTCTGCATCCTAATAGGTTTGGTTGGAAAGTGCTGACCCACATTAGGAACATTATTTTCTTGTGCCAATAGGTTTTAGAGACGTAATATACAACGCTTCATATATGAGCTATATTACTGGAGGTATTTATCAGTGGTATAGCACCACCTATTGGCAGCAGAAGGGCATTAGAGTTTACATGCTGAATCTGCTAGGTACAACTAACAGTGTAACAGTGGCTATCATATTATAAAGATCCCACTTGCATTTGATGTGGCTACATTCTTTACAATTGTTAAAGGTTCTTAGTTACTAAGTTGTATATTTTCACACACAGCTGATAAGGAAATATACTATAGCACTTAAATGAATACTGTAACACAAGAGAAGCTATTCAGGGAGCTTATCGAAGCTTCTGGTTCTGCAAGGGTTAAAAGCACAGGGCCGTTTTTACAGACTTAGGCCATGTTCACACACTGTATGAACATCGGCCGTTGTTTGACCCGGCTGGGTCAATCAACGGCCGATGTCTGAGATATCCACCCGGCCAATACTGCAGTATCGGCCAGATGAACATCACTTTGCCATAGACCACAATGTAAAGTACGGCTGAGAGCCATACTTTATACTGTGAGCATAGGCTATCTTGTAAGGCTGCTGTTCACTGGCCACACAAAATAGGCCTGTCAATTATTTTGTGCGGCCGTAACGAACCACAGCCTCAGTGTAAACCAGGTGTATTACTCTACGGCTGTTGTTCCATAAACTGCTATTCACTGAAGCAGTGCTGTTGAACAACAGCCGTTGTTTAACAGCCAAATAAACCATGAACGTGGCCTTAGGCTATGTTCCCACAATATCTTTTTTGGCTATTTTGGTGTCAAAACGCAGACGTGTTAAGCAAATTGTTGCTGTAAATAGCTTCTTCTGCTCAGTGTTTTCAGAAGGAGGCTTTCACGATCACAGTATAGTTGGTCATAGCATTGCCTCCAGTTGTACGAGTTCAGCCCCAATGTTTTCGGAGGCCAATGTTGCGGAAGCGCTTGCCCATTTAACCCTTTCATGGTCAGGCCAATTTCCGTTTTTGCACTTTAGTTTTTTCCACCATGTGTTTAAAAGGCCATAGCACTTGCCTTTTTTCACCTACAGACACACGAGCCCTTATTTTTTGTGGCAACAATTGTTCTTTGCAATGACAGACTTAATTTTTCTATAAAATATGCTGCAAAATCAGAAGGAAAAATAATTTGCACAGTGAAATTGAAAAAAAAAGTTTTTTGGGTTTTTTTTTTTTTCATTACGTGGAGATTTCATGTTTGCCCTTTGGTAAAACTGAAATGTTATCTATATTCTTCAAGTCAATTACAAGTCAAGTACAATTACAACGATAATCAACTTACATAACTTTTTTATTATATTTGACTGCTTTTAAAAATTAAAACCTTTTTTAAAAAACTAAGTGTGTTTACAATTTCTCTATTACCATCCTTATACCGCTTTTATCCATTGGTCTATGGGGCTATTCGAGGTGTATTCTTTTGTGGCAAGATCTGTACTTTCTAGCGGTACCTTGCTTGCCTATATGCAACTGTTTGATCACTTTTTATTACAATTATTCCGGATTTCATGTGAAATGCGATCATATCGTCTCAGACTAATCTTATAAAAAAAAAAAAGGTGGGATTTACACCTCGATTTTTTTAATTGCCACCTAACGCTGTGTGTCCCCCCCCCAAATCCTATTATTATTATTAATAAGATTTTTTTTCCAAAGTTTCCTCATAATTTCTAATCTTGTCTAAGCAGAGTTGGTCCCCATCCAATACCGGGAAATTAAGACTTTGGCCAGTGCGCACAACCTGTTCAACAACTTGCCCGTACCTCCATCACTCAGGAACCAAGGCGGAATCATTGTTACTGTTCAGGTTTGCTATGTTGGTGTCATCCAGTCACAGTATTGGTACGTGCACACTACGGAATGGCGACGGAAAACCCGTTGCGGATTCCGCAGCTCACATCTGCCCGCGGACTGTGGCGGGCGGCGTTTCTCTGCCCGTGTCATAGACTCCATTCCATGCACAGGCGGATTCCGCCCTCCGTCCATAGAATGAACCTGTTCGTTCTTTGGATGGACGACGGAATCCACCTGTGCATAAAATGGAGTCTATGACAGGGGCGGAGATGCGCGCCTGCCACAGTCCGTGAGTGGGTACGAGCTGTGGAATGCGCAACGGGTTTTCCGTCACCATTCCGTAGTGTGCACGTACCCCATGGCGGTATTGTTCAGGTCTGGTATGGCAGTGCTATCCAGTCACAATATGGCGGTATTGTTCAGCTCTGGTATGGTGGTATCCAGTCACAGGATGGTGGTATTGGTCAGGTGTCTGGTATGGCGGTGTTAACCAGTCACAGTAGGGCGGTATTGTTCAGGTCTGGTATGGTGGTGTTATCCAGTCACAGGATGGTGGTATTGGTCAGGTGTGGAATGGCGGTATTACCCAGTAACAGTATGGTGGTATTGTTCAAGTCTGGTATGGTGGTGTTATCCAGTCACAGTATGTTGGTATTGTTCAGGTCTGGTATGGCGGTGGTAAATGTGATGCCTGGAGCTATTACCTACCAATCTACCAATCCTGTGGTGAGAATTCCGTCAGACAATATGCAGACTGCTCTATTCATTGTCTCATGCTGATCTTGATCCCAGAAGTAACACAGCAGAGACTACAGGTTTTGAGGCATACTGTCACTTTTTTATTGACAGGAAGGTAAGCTTTCCCTACAGCCATGCACACCAAGAAAGCCCTGCCTGAACCATGTATCGCACATGATAAGCCCCGCCCAAACAAAGTTGCTGGACAAGCACCGCCCACACGTAAATAATCGGAAGACCCCACCCACATCCCAGAAACTTCGCTCATGTCGCAGCACATCATGCCCCCTGTATATCAGCGATGTCCTATGAACACGCCCTCTCATTAAGCACTAAGCACTGTCCACTTGAGTTTACTAGGACACTAGCGCCATCTAGTGTTATTTTAGTGATGCTGCAGGCAGTGAATAAACCTCCGGTCTGTTCATTAGGGTAATGTTCACACATTGCAGATATGTTGCAAATATGGAAAATAATTTTTCTTTTGGGTGGGTGGTAAGTAAATTAACTCTATGCCACAGTATTATAAAACTGTGCCCTTTGCTCTAACTGCACTACACATTGTACCCTATGCTACAACTGCAGTACCCTATGCTACAACTGCACTACACACTATACCCTCTGCTACAACTGCACTACACACTGTGCCCTTCTCTACAACTGCACTACACAGTATGACCTCTGGTACAACTGCACTACACACTGTGCCCGCTGCTACAACTACACTACACAATGTGCCCTCTGCCTTGTTCTGAAAGGGAAGTGAGAATGAGACACAAATAATCCAGACTAAAAATGGGAGGACAGGTACAGATAATCCAGACTAAAGAATGGGAGGATAGGTACAGATAATCCAGACTAAAGGATGAGAGGAGAGATACAGATAATCCAGACTAAAGAATGGGAGGAGAAATACAGATAATTCAGACTAAGGGTGCCTTCACACCTACCGGATCCTTGAAGCGAGAACCGCTGCGGATCCGGTATCAATTCACCCCTATGATAGCACATATTCGCAGCGGGATTGACATTCCGCTGTGAATATGTGCTTTAACTCCCTGGTGCCTGCAGCCCCGCCGTCGCATCCCCGGTGCATCCCCCCATCCCGGCCACCTCCCCCCATCAGCCCACCCCCAGCCCGCCGCTGCCCGCATCCCCCCGCCGAGTGCATACATTACCTGCTTGACTGCGCGGCTGCAGTGAGGCTGACGACTCCGGTCCCACTCAGATCAGCTGAGCTGGACCGGAGCCGGGAGCCTCACTGCAGCCGCGCCACCGAGCAGGTACTGTATGCTCCCGCGGGCGGCGGGGGGCTGGGGGTGGGCTGATGGGGGGATGTGGCCGGGATGTGGGGATGTGCCGGGGATGGGGGATGCCACGGTGGGGCTGCGGGCACCAGGGAGTTAAAGCACATATTTACAGCGGGATGTCAATCCCGCTGCGAATATGTGCTATCATAGGGATGAATTGATACCTAATCCGCAGCGGTTCTCGCTTCGAATCCGCAGAAGTGAGATCCGCTGTGGATCCGGTAGGTGTGAAGGCACCCTAAAGGAAGGGAGGAAAGGTACAGATAATCCAGACTAAAGAATGGGAGCAGAGATACAGATAATCCAGACTAAAGGATGGGAGGAGAGATATTGATAATCCAGAGTAAAGAATGGGAGGAGAGATACAGATAAGGCTGGATTCACACTCCGTTTTTGCAAAATCTGTTCAACGTGTCTGTTTTTAATTCAACGGACAGAAAAACTTAGTCAACACAACTTTTGTGTACATTAAAAAAATAAAGCATCCTTTTTTTATGTTTTTTTTTTATTTTTTTTATAATGGAAGTCAATGGAAAACGGATCCAAACGGATGACACACAATTTCATCTGTTTTTGAATCAATTTTTTCCATAAAACATATACGTTAAATGGATTGCAAAAACACAGTGTGAACCCAGCCTAATCCAGACTAAAGAAAGGAGTGGAGCGGAGACATAACGTAGTGCGGCTTGACTCAGGGGGAATCAGGCTTCTCTAGGCTGGGTTATGGTAGAAAGTGGCAGTGTAGCGGTTACCGGTGTTTGGAAGGGTCACATGAGAGGAGGAGCTATAGGGGTATATAGGGCTGAGGCGGGAGGAAGTATACCATTCTCGCCCAGTGAGTTAGTCCCACCCTCCCTCCCTATTATAGTGGTTGGGTAGGGTAGGTGGATTAAGTGTGGGGCCTTTGTGCTGGTGAGTGTGGCTGGTGGCAAACAAGTCGGTGGTCACGAGAGCAAGTGGGGTCTCCAATGGGACCTTCTACCTCGGGAAGTAATTACAGACAGTTCAGATGTTATGCTGGTATTCATGTTATGCTCATGTTTGATATGGTTTATACTGTTCTAAGTGTACGAGTTTGTATATATCCTGAGATGTTTTATTACAAGAATGTTTTATTTCTTAATAAACATGGCCTCTAAGGCCTTAAAACCAACAGGATTGTAGAGTCTTTATTCCGGGAAGTAAGAATTTTGTGGGGTGGTGGGGGGAAGTTGGTATGGTAATGGGAAGCAGGTATTGCATCCTGTAGTCAAGGACGGGAGGACAGGTACACATAATCTGTATGGCCTATTGATGGACGGTCAGAGCTGTTCTAATGGCAGAAGAGAAGAAGAACATGGATGGGAAAGTAATCACCAAGTAAAGGGAGGAAGGCTACAAATTGTATATGTGCCATGGTACAGACCAGTGTTTCTCAACCTGTGGTACGCCAGAAGCATCGGGGGGAAAAGTAGCAGAGGAGGCTACTTGTGCAGTTAGAGCACTGTCCTCCTCTCAGACAGAGCCGACAGTACAAGTAGTGTGTATCCCTACTAATCGGCCTTCCTTCCTCTAAACTCTCCTCTCTCCAGTCCATTCTCAATACAGCGGCCAGGCTCATCTCCCTGTCCAGCCGCTATACCGATGCCTTCCCCCTGTGCCAGTCACTACACTGGCTCCCTATTAAACACAGGATACAATACAAAGTCCTCCTGCTCACCCATAAAGCTCTCCACAGTGCTGCACCTCCCTATATCTCCTCCCTCATCTCTGTCTACCGTCCTACCCATGCCTTACGCTCCTCTAAAGACTTAAGACTAACAACCACCTTAATCCGCACCTCTCACTCCCGTCTCCAGGACTTCACCCGAGCTGCACCAGTTCTATGGAATGTCCAAGACCCAAGACTGTCAGACTCATCTCCAATACACAAAGCTTCAAACGTGCCCTCAAAACACATCTGTTCAAACAGGCTTACCAGGTTCCCTAAATTGCCCCCCTCCCTCCCCCAAATAAATACGCCAGGCATTCAAGCACTCATACCTGTAGCAGGCAGGCATTGGTTGGTGACTGGTTTACCCACCGTTACCTGCACTGCCTTATTTATAAAGATGGCCGGACCATGCTAAAAAGAAAGGACTTTGCCCCTCTGCCATTTTGTCTCGCACCCCCTCCTAATAGTCTGTAAGCTCATGCATGCGAGCAGGGCCCTCACTCCTCATGTATGGATAACTACAGTGGTGCCTTGGATTACGAGCATAATTCGTTCCGGGACCGTACTTGTAATCCAAATCCACTCTTAAACCAAAGCAAATTTTCCCATAAGAAATCATTCAAATGCAAACAGTTGGTTCCACACCCCAAAAATAATTATTTATTATTCTGAATAACATGTAAAACAAATGAAACAAACATTCAGAAACAGCAGAATATGTGATATTATAAGTTACTGTACAGTAATGGAGAGGATGGGGCACACAAGGGCGGACAGAGGCTGCAGGGAGCATGAAGGAATGAGCAGGGCAGATGTGGGCACAGTATAGCAGCACTCACTGTCCGGGGAGAGAGGGGTTACAGCTATGAAGAGATTACCTCCACAGTCCTGTCCCCTGATGCAAGCCCCTGCCTGAAGTTGATCTGCTATGATTTGGAAGGTGAAAGAGACTTCCTGGGTCAGAGTACAGGGCTGTAGACCCCGCTATGCAGACCATGTCCCTCCCCCACTTGCGCTCCCACCCAGTACAGGGATCTCTTAAACCAAAGCAATGCTCTTAAACCAAGTCACAATTTTGAAAAACTGTGAGCTCCTAAACCAAGTTACTCTTAAACCAAGGTACCACTGTATATGTATATCTCTGTAATGTCTGATTTTTGTCTATGTATGTAACCCCAGAATTGTAAAGTGCTGTGGAATCTGTTGGCGCTATATAAATAAAAATGTATTATTATTATAAGGGAGGCTGTGTGTGATAACGCTGCAGCTGCCCTGACATACAGCCTGCTAAACTCTGCTTTACAGGTCATAACATAAATCAGTCGGCCGTGTGTGGAGGCAGCTGCAGCATTATCTGTAACACAGGCCGTGCTTCCCCATCAGTGATGACCTGTGACCTCTGCACGGCCTGTGTGCGTCCTCCCTCCTCCTCATCCTCCCCATGCAGTGTCCTCTGGATCCCTGCATGCCTAACTGCCTACCCAAGAACTTACTGGTTCTTAAATAAGTAAGCCTTTCTCTGTCCTCTACAGACGTCCAGTGCCAGTATGGGTGCCAAATTCTCACCCTCTTACGTTATTATTTTTATGGCCAGGTGTGAAAGTATTTTTCTTTTTCAGACAGATTCTCCCATTTTACAGTCGGTGGTGTGGTATGGCCGCTACATCGACGACCTCATATTTATTTGGTCTGGGGAGGTAGCGGCCATACCCACCTTAGGAGATTACCTCAATGCAAACACTCTTAATTTAAAATTTACGTTACAGTGGGACATTACTAGTATCTCCTTTTTGGATTTGACACTGACTGGAAACACAATTGATCAAAGGGTGGAAACTGAAACCTATCGTAAACCGACATCGGGCAATACTATTTTGTATGCAAAATCATGCCACCCACTACATACGATTAAGGCAGTACCCGTAGGAGAACTTACAAGAGCCAAACGCAATTGTTCAGATTACAATAAATGGCCACAACACAAGAAGCAGGTACTGGATCGCCTTAGTGAACGGGGCTACAGTAGATGGATGTTGGATCGGGCAAAGAAAAAAGTGTCTGCCCGTTCTCGGGAGACGCTCCCAATGCCCAAGGTTTCCAAGAAACGCAGCTTTTCTAGCACCTCCACTGTGGCACCGGTCACACCTTTCAGTGCTGACTTCAGGGATGTCAAGCAGATTTTTTATAAAAATTTACAAATTCTTTATCATGATGAAATATTGCATGACATCCTGAGGTCTGGCACAGCCATTATACCTAGCAAAGGTAAAACTTTGGGCCAGCGCCTGTCTTCCAGCATGTTTTTAAGCCAAAAGCAAAGCAATAGAACTTGGCTACATACCACCGGCAATTTTAGATGTGGACATAGTATCTGCAAAACATGCCATCATATGCAGACTGAGAGAACATTTAAAACTTTGGTGTCAGGAGTCACTTTTCCAATTAAAAGCTATATCAATTGTAACACCACATTCGTAGTGTATCTAATTACCTGTAGCATCTGTCAGTTACAATATGTGGGCTTAAAATATGCATACGCAGACACATGTCTGACAGTAGCAATGTGAACATGATTAACATCTCCGCGGTTTCTAAACATTTTTCCTCTGTCCACCAGGGTAATTTTCGTGCACTGAAAACTAGACATCCTGCGGGCTTGAACCACCGCTATGATTTAATGTACCAATATTGATTTATATATCCTTATGTACATACAGTATTTCTCTTTGTGATGTCCTTTGATGCATTTTTTCCATTTCCTTCCTTTCTTTTTACTTCTATTTTCCTTTTTGGTTTTTGTATGTATACTTTATTTCTTTGTATTTTACATGCATTTGTAGCATATATTGTAAAGGTTAGGAGTCCCATCCCTTGTGGGTGGGTGTAACGAGGAAGAAGGTGTTACTATGTACTTGTATTACCTATATAAAGGCCCTATTCCACCAACAGATCTGACGACAGATTATCTGCCAAAGATTTGAAGCCAAACCCAGGAACAGACTATAATCAGAGATCAGGTCATAAAGGAAAGCCTGGATTTCTCCTTTTTTCAAATCCATTCCTGGGTTTGGCTTCAAATCTTTGGCAGATAATCTGTCGTCAGATCTGTTGGTGGAATAGGGCCTTAAGTCAGAATATGTGGTACACACCGATGCTACGATTAAGATCTGTTAGGATCGAAACGCCAGTTACTGTCAAGCTATTTTCAGGTTTTATTGTTTTATTCGGATGTTACAATAAAATTCCTTATGAACTTTCATGGTGCTGGAATCTTCCTTTTTGCTGGTTTGGATTGGTGAAGCCCACACCTCCGTGCAACTGGTGAGGAGAGATTGCATGCAGGTGCGGTGAGCCGGACTGGGATTGCCTTTACCTTTTTCTGTCCTCTCTCTCATCTATCTATCTATCTATCTATCTATCTATCTATCTATCTATCTAGAACCGGTTTTAGACTATATATGGCCCTGGGCAAAGTTGTAGGCGGGGCCCCAAATGCTGAAATATTGTAGCAACAATTTAAAGGGGAACTCCAGGTAGAGGTTAAAAAAAATAAACTTCTGCAGAAGCATAAAGCATTACTTACCTATCTATTACAGTTTTGAACCTACCAAAAATCCATTTGTTTGGTTTTTTTTTTTTGTTCTCTATTGTGTTTCTGTACTTCCTGGTTGAGCAGTTCCCAGAATGCAGCACTGGTTCCAGAACGCAATGCTTTCCCTCAGTTGTTCATCACAGTCCCCCACCCTGCCCATTCCCCTCCCAAATCTGTTGCAGAACATCTAGGCTGGGTTCACACATTGCAGTTTCATTGTGTTACTGAATTATTTGCACTACTTTATCATTTCATTGTGGCCCCACCCTACTACCTGTAACACCACATGGCACACAGTTACTACCTGTAGTACCACATGGCACACTGTATTCTCTACCTGTAACACCACACTGTAATCTCTATCTGTAACACCACACAGCACGCTGTATTCTCTACCTGTAACAGCACACTGTATTCTCTACCTGTAACACAACACAGCACACTGTATTCTCTACCTGTAACACCACACAGCACACTGTATTCTTTACCTGTAACACCACACAGCACGCTGTATTCTCTACCTGTAACACCACACAGCACGCTGTATTCTCTACCTGTAACACTACACAGCACGCTGTATTCTCTACCTGTAACACCACACAGCACGCTGTATTCTCTACCTGTAACATCACACAGCACACTGTATTCTCTACCTGTAACACCACACAGCACGCTGTATTCTCTATCTGTAACACCACACAGCAAGCTATATTCTCTACCTGTAACACCACATAATGACTCTATATACACACTATATACAGACCAATATTACAGCCATAGAGTGACCCCCACATAATGACACTATATACACTATATACAGACCAATATTACCGCCATTAAGTGACTACCACAAAAGGACTGAATACCACCTTTTTTTTTTCTCAATACAAAACACAGAATTGCCTTTGAGTCCTTTTACACAGACAGATTTATCTGACAGATTTTTTAAGCCAAAGCAAGAATAGATTTGAAAAGGAGAAATGCCCCCTGCTGTATACAGTCCCCCACCCACAGTAATAATACCCCCTGCTGTATACAGCCCCCCACCCACAGTAATAATGCCCCTGCTATGCAACCCCCCATAGTAATAATGCCCCCTGTTGTATACAGGCCCTCACACACAGTAATAATGCCCCCTGCTGTATACAGCCGCTTACCCACAGTAATAATGCCCCCTGCTATGCAACCCCCCCCCCCCCCACAGTAATAATGCCCCTGATGTATAAAGCTTCTCACCCACAGTAATAATTCCCCCTGTTGTATACAGCGCCCCAATCACAGTAATAATGCCCACTGCTATGCACCCCCCCCACCCACAGTAATAATGCCTCCTGCCCCTCACCCACAGTAATAATGCCCCCTTTGGTATACAGCCCCGCACCCATAGTAATAATGCCCCCTGCTGTATACAGCCCCTTACTCACAGTAATAATGCTCCCTGCTGTATACAGCCCCACACCCACAGTAACAATGTCCCCTCCTGTATTCAGCCCCTCACCAACAGTAGTAATGCCCCCTGCCGTATACAGCCCCCCACCCACAGTAATAATGCCCCATGCTGTATGCAGCCCCCCACTCATAGTAATTGTAACTGTTGTGCTTCAGCATAGAAAAAAAACACAAACACATAATACTCCCCTATTGCAGCAAAGCAGCAAGTCCCTCCATCTTCTGGCTCCAGTGTCTGTGAGACGGATGGATCCTCCAGCAGGATGACGTCATATCATGACTAGGGAATATGCAAGATACACTATGACCCTACCAAACCTTCCCCTTTCCCTCAATATAGACTTAGACAGTAGACTTGGTGCAAAGGCCATAGCAGCCCAATTTTATTAAACTGTACAATTTTCATTTAAAACTTTATTGTATAAATAACATAAAACGCATATGTATATTAGCTTGTAAACATTCATTAACAGTTGCAGCAAAACCTGAGAATAAACAGTCACAGGAAGAGGACTTGAAGGCAACTTCCTCCAATGTATTATTGACCTGATCTCCAATTACCCCCAGCCGTTGGCACTAGACCCGGGGGCACCATGTTTTAGAGACCTAAC
Source organism: Dendropsophus ebraccatus (assembly GCF_027789765.1). Taxonomy (NCBI): domain Eukaryota; kingdom Metazoa; phylum Chordata; class Amphibia; order Anura; family Hylidae; genus Dendropsophus; species Dendropsophus ebraccatus. The sequence goes on from NC_091457.1 coordinate 28,708,152, forward strand.
ATCCTTCCTGGGCCTTAGCCACAGGATATGTATATATATTTAGAGCTGGGTAGCACCCCAGCCCCCCAGGACCAATACCTCAAAATCACCAAAGATACTTAAACCAATGCCTCCAAATCCTCTCCTGCTCCTGACACTGTGACAGCAACTATAACCCTGTGCTCAAGGGCGGGCACTTCTCACTGACCAGCTCCACACAGACAGGCATTAGCGGTCACTCCTTCCCCTTAAAAAAACTCTGACTACTCCGCCCTTTCTTTAGCCCTCGCCTCACTGAACTGCCGCCACTGACATTAACCCCTTCCTGCTTCTCCTAATCTCCCTGTCATGTGCACCCTCCTCTATACTGCGTATCGCTCCTGGTGCTTGCTTTGCGCCTGCTGGAGAGATCACTCCTGGCTACTCAAAGGCTGCGGGTATGAATAGAGCAGCAGGACGCTGACAGGTCCTGCTCTCTATTCTCCTCCTTATCTTCAGCCCGCTGACACTGCAGTGATTGTGCTGAACAAAAAAGCAGCAGGGCATCCCTTTAAGCTGAGCGGCTGCAGCCTCTAGGTATCCTGAAAGGCAGGCCAGGCAGAATCGGTCAGCGGGCCACATGCTCCATACATTGCCTGGGTCTGGCTTAGAACTACAACCCTATCATGCCCTATTGACATTTCATGATGGGAGTTGTAGTTTTGCAGCATGTGGCCATCAAGGTTGCAGAACTATAACCCCCATCATGCCCTAGTGACAGTTTATAATCGGTGTTCTGCAGCAGATCAGAGGGTGACTAGTGGGCAAAGTTGCACAGTACATTAGGGGACAGTGGCACCGTTCAGTAAGGGAGTCAGTGACACAATTAGTTACTTCAGTACGTTATCGTCACATGGTTTATCGCCCAATGTCTACTTCTCCCACCCTGATCCTCCTTGCCACCTTTGTTTTTTTCCCTGCAGCTACTACCTACCCAGTCACTGGTTTCAGGGGTCTTGTGCCATCTACTGCTGAGGCCAGTGACTGACTACAGGGTTTGTGACACATCATGTCTGCAGGGAAGTAATTGAAGATGAAGGGGGGTAGCGGCCGCATTGTACACAGCTGGGATAAAACAGGGGCGGATAGAATATTTCATTTCCTTAGAAAATATATGTATATTCTTTTTTTAAAATATAAAAATAGAAAAATATAATTCTTTAATTTATTTTAGATAATTCAGACAATCCCTTTAAGGGGTTATGGTGGCACAATTATTCAGATCAGGGATCACACATGCAGGATCTGAGCTTGAAGTCGTCTTCATGGCAGCCTGGGCCCAACGGAGAAGAAAGTGAGAATGAACGACTCTGATCAGAGACAACGTCACCTGTGAGTCACCGTACACAACTGGTTATTCTGCATCTGACTGGGGGGGGGGGGGGGGGGGGGGCGGCTGCCGGCAACAGCCATGTAATAGCAGGACAGACACTGCACTGTAAATGGAGAGTAGGCTCCTCATATAGTTACTGGCAATGTGTATGATGAGTATGAGGAGGATAACAAGGTAAGGCAAGTAATTCCATGAATAGTGGCTGATAACAGCGAGGTAATAGCTGCACATGTGCATAATGAGAAAGTAAAGCATGTAACTATCAGGGAAATACCCCCTCAGGCAGTCTGTGCGTTATGCACATGTCCAGCTACTGCTTTCTGTTATCAGCCATCATACACGGCGCTCTACTTATTTATTGTATGCATGTGCCCAGCTATTGCCTATCTGTTATCAGCCATCACACTTGGCATTACATGCTTTAGTTTGTTACACACATATCCAGCTATTGCCTATCTGTTATCAGCCTCCATACATAATATCCCATAGTGATATGTTCTCTTTGTCCCCGTATTCGGCAGCTGTGATGTCACATAAACGTTTTTCTGGGCACATTCTGAAACACAGAAGCCACAATGCCATGGTATATGTTGGCATCCCTTTTGTGATGTATATTGGCAATGTACTAGTATAACATGGTGTGAATAATGCCTAACACTATCCAAGCTGTAGGTGTCATAGAGGTAAGTCGTTCTGAGAGTGATGCCGTGTATCCGCTTTATCTAATCCTTAGAAATCACCTGTCGCCTGCTCACTCATAGGAATAAATGGCTTCAATGTCACCTTCATCATACTATACAATGAAGCTTCATTTGCTGAAACTGTAAAATTGTTGCCATGGCAACAACATGACGTCCAGTGAGTTCCCTCCACATGTCTATTTCTAATTCATGCGATTTGTTCACTGAACTTGCTGGGCGTTATAAAGTTGCCTTGGCAACCGACCAGCATCACTAACATGGACTGGGGACATGGTGTGGGTTATACTGCCACCTGCTGTCTGCACCTGCTGTCTGCACCTCCAGCAGCCTAGATATAGAGGCAGCATCACCAATACAGACTAAGGGGGAGATTTATCAAACTGGTGTCATGTAGAATTGTCTTAGTTGCCCCTAGCAACCAATCAGATTCCACCTTTCATTCCTCATAGATTCTTTGAAAAATGAAAGGTGGAATCTGATTGGTTGCTAGGGGTAACTAAGACAGTTCTACTTTACACCAGTATGATAAATCTCCCCCCAAGTCTCTGTGTGGGTTATACTGCCATCTGCTGTCTGCACCTGTCAGCAGACCCAGATGTAGAGGCCGCATCCTGCTTGAAGTGGGGGAGGGGAACCACAGGGATTATCAGCATAAGGGATCGGTAGGAGGCTGAGAGGGAGAAGATACTGGCATTTGCCCCGTATTCTCCATGGTATGCTTCTCACTTCTGTTAACTGTGCTGTGTGCAGATTAGCTGTGCTGACATGACAGCGCCCCCTCTCTGCAGGAGAGTAATGTGCCCAGTGCAATAGCAAGGGGTTTTCTGGGCAAAATGAACTGATCTGCATGGTGCAGAGCCCCATTGCCCGCCATCAGCTGCTCTAGGCCGCCACTACACAGTGAGGGGAGTTTGTTTCCATACACCGTCTAGTGGTGGCGACCTGTAACTGCAGCTCAGCTCCTGTTCACTTCTAGCTGAAGTTACAGGTCACCACCACTACATAGTGTACGGAGACATTCTGATTTCGGTCCATTCACTGTGTAGTGCTGTTATCAGCCTCCATACATGACATTACACGATTTAATATGCCATTGTGATACATCAAATCCTTTTCCCACTGTAGCTGTGATGGTGAACACACTATAAAATCGGAAAGCAGCACTGCCCATAATGTCTGTGATGTCATGACTAGAGATCAGCACTGTTATTGTGAGTTCATCGAAGAATTTCCACCAATCAGAAAGCAGCACTGCCTATAATGTATGCTATATTATGGCTTAGAATTTCCACCAATCAGAGAACAGCACTCCTATTAGGTCATGCATAGTGTGAGGTCATCAAATTTCCACCAATCAGAAAGCAGCATTGCCTATAATTTATGCAATGTTATGGCTTGGGATTTCCACCAATCAGAGCGCAGCTCACTGGGTATATATAGCTGCTCACAGCTGCATCTGCTTATTCTTCCCAGGAGCAGCAGCCAGAGAGGACCAGGAGAAGAAGCAGCTCCAAAGCCAGGAGCAGCATCCCGGATGGAACAGCATAAGGAACAGCTGCAGAGAGGAGCGACACACAGCTGCTTCTGCTCATTCTTCACAGGAGCAGCAGCCACAGAGAACCAGGAGAAGAAGCAGATACAAAGCCAAGAGCAGCATCCATGATGGACCAGCATGGGCAACAACCACAGACAGGAGGTGCATACATGGTCGACTTCATGTTTATAGCAGGTCGTATACAAAGATTTTTATTTAGCTACTTATATGCTTTCATCTACAGTAATGTAATAATGTGCACACACACACACACATATGTTAAAGGCGTGTAAAGTTGTTAACTGTGCTGTGATTTTATACTGTTATTCGTGTCTTTTAATAATTATGCTAATTAGGCAGAAGAGCCCAAGGGGCGTTTCCCTACCCACAGGATCCCAGCTTAGTACTGAAGTGGCTGGACTGTACTAAGCTGGGTTCTTGGCAGGGGAGCGCCTCCTGGCCTCTTGTACCTAATAAGATATTAATAAAACACAGTGAATATAGGAGCTAAAGGAGTTAATAACAAAATGTTAAAGTAAGAGACACATTTAGGGGTTAAATGTTGGTAAGGTTGTGTTTACTTGTTGTGTCTTTGCTTGTTGTGTCTTGTGTTTTTGCTCACTTGTTTACTAGGCAGGAGGTTTGGTTGCTATGACAACAGTCATATCAGTCCTCAGTCCAACTGGCACCTACAGGCAGCTTGAAGAGCAGTTAGGAGCAGCACTGAGTGGCGCCCCCAGCTGGATGGAGGTGATGCTGCCGCTCTATTCTCCCCATTTCCCTCCTGTAAGGAGAACACAGATGCTCCAGCGGCTCCAGCACGTCTGCTGACAGATCTGAGAGAGGTGGGTGATCCCATTTCTCTATGTCCTTCATATTCCAGACCCCATTTCCTCTGCCAGGCATGGAAGGCCTCCCCCAATAACAAGCGGTAACAGAGGAGCGCACTCTGCTCTAGGGGTCAATGGGGGATTTATCAGGTCGTCCTATAGTAACAATGTCCCTGGTTACCCATAGCAACCAATCACAGCTCAGCTATCAAATACTCAGGAGTTCTGGTAAAATGAAAGCTGAGCTGTGATTGGTTGTTATAGGCAACAACTTGTGTCTCTAATGATGTATTCATTTTTATTGTAAATTTTATGCTAATTTGAATATTTTTGCAATCTACTTAATAACCTGTTCAGCTTTTCAATAGAAAACAGCAGATGCCCCCCTCCCCCATCCTAAATATCCTGTGTATGTATTGTGGGGACCTGCTCAGCTGCTGCTTTCTATTGAGGTTAGTAAAGTATACTGCAAAATAAATGACATTAAAAAACATGGCGATGGTTTCATGTAGGAGAGGTTATAAGATATTACAGCTCTTACATTGTCACTTTGGTTCCCTATTACATTTAGCTCTCCATGTATTTGTGTATTATGGGGGCATCTCTGTGTCTGTTATGGCTGATCAGACAAGGTGATAGCATGATAGATTACTATAGATCCCTATAATAGATAGCATGATAGATCCCTATAGATCCCTATGATGCAGTAACACAGATGCCGCCATATGATGCTCATATTGACCTTAGCACCATAACCGTGCGGCCGTGGATTGCTGTTCCCTCAGTGATTGGCCACAGAGCTTTATCAGAGCTTTGTCCAATCAGTGAGGAGACTATAAGACACAGGGACTTTGTAGAAGGATTTTTTGTGTTGTGTGATATATGTGGTATATGGGAATTACCTGTAACATCCGGACCAGGGATGGGGAACATGTTCTCCTCTTTCTGCTGCAAAACTACAACTCCCATCATACCTGGACAACCAAAGCTTTAGCTGTGATGCAGGAAACACAATGTTATGCTGGGTGGGGAGGAGGATTTATCAAGCAGTCTTACAGTATGTCCCTTGTTGCCAGTAGCAACCAATCACAGCTCATCTTTCATTTTACCAGGGCTCATGAGTATTTGATAGCTGAGCTGTGATTGGTTGCTATGGGCAACCTATCTTAGGTTCCTCTATGTTAGGGATGGTCTCTATATTCGGGATAATAGAGAACTATCTTTCATCTACAGGTATCAGGAGTCCATGCAGGGACCGGCATCCTTACAGACAGTGGTAGGAACCACACAGGGACCGGCATCAGGAGTCTGCACAGGGACCGGCATCCTTACAGACAGTGGTAGGAACCACACAGGGACCGGCATCCTTACAGACAGTGGTAGGAACCACACAGGGACTGGCATCCTTACACACAGTGGTAGGAACCACACAGGGACTGGCATCCTTACAGACAGTGGTAGGAACCACACAGGGACCGGCATCCTTACAGACGGTGGAGGCATCAGGAGTCCGCACAGGGATCGGCATCCTTACAGACAGTGGTAGGAACCACACAGGGACTGGCATCCTTACAGACGGTGGAGGCATCAGGAGTCCGCACAGGGACCGGCATCCTTACAGACGGTGGAGGCAGCAGGAGTCCGCACAGGGACCGGCATCCTTACAGACGGTGGAGGCAGCAGGAGTCCGCACAGGGACCGGCATTCTTACAGACGGTGGAGCACCAAAGTGGTGAGTTGCTGCATTTCTATGAACAAGAATTGAATGTTTTTTATTCTACTATTTGTACATACAGAGTAAGGGCTCTATTGTGCATACAGAGTAAGGTCCCTATTATACAGAGCAATAATCGGACAAATCAGCTCGATTCAGCCAATTATCTTTCTGTGTAATAGAGACAATGATCAGCAGATGAAACGATCATCGGCTGATTGTTTCTTTTGAACTAACAGTTAATACATTACCTGTCCATGTTCCCGGTGTTCTCCTGCGCTCTGCCTGCATCCCAGCATCGCACGCTGCAGCATTAGAGTGATCTGTTTGAGCTAACAGGCCACTCAGCCAATCGCTGGCCGTAGCGGTCCCCTCTGGTGATTGGCTGAGCAGCCTGTCAGCTCAGACATGCCGCTCTGAAGCTGCAGTGCCGGGACGCATGCAGAGCGCAGGAGAAGACCAGGAATGTGGACACGTAATGTATTAACTGTTTGGGCAAGGGCTGCACAGACATCGCTAACGATGCCTGTACAGCCCTTGCTATACAATTATCGGGCAGTGTAATAGGTTCAGAAAAGGAGTGCCGATCTATATCGGCGCTCATTTAAAATATTGATCGGGCCTTCATCAGCCCATGTAATAGTATCCTTATACAGTTGTTATCTAAGCACATTACATGTCATTGCTGCTGCCCTTTACTATTTTACAGTTGTTTTCTGGGTCTGTGTGATTAATGGCCATTCCTCAGGATAGTTGTTTCTACTGTAAAGTCGCTCATCTCTAAAAAGAGCCATGTGCTTCCAGCTCTGTTCACTGTGCCTCTAAGTGTAGCAGCTCTACAGAACAGCTGATCATCAAGGTTCCTGAGTATCGGCATACCTCTGACCAGACATTAATGGTCTATTATGACTACTTTAGGCCAAGTTCACACAATGTATTTTTCATTAAACTACGTCTGCCATTGAAGGCTTGCACTTATGGCCGTTGTTTAAAAAATTGCAATACTTGCTAATGGTACTTTCATTTTAAAGGGGTTTTCTAGAGAAACTTAAAACTGTGTCCTAGTCCCAGTGCAGTAAAACAATAAATGAGCCCATACTTACCCCCCCCCCCATTCCCCTGCTGCTCCTGCTGTCAGATCTTCTTGCCCCGGCTGTGTTTCCGTTCTATCAGCTTCTGATGACGTCCCGCTCCTTGCTCAGCCAATCACAGAGCTGAACAGGGAACTGGAAAACAGGCAGGCCTGAAAGATCGCACAGCTGAAGCAGCAGGGGAGGCAGGAGGGGTAAGTAGGAGCTTGTATATTGTCTTACTGCACTGGAAGGCAGGATGCACAGTTTTATATTTTCCTGCAAAACCCAATTAAAGCTGGTGTACATAGTGTTTTATGGAAATATTATGCATTTTTAATTTTTTAAGTGTTTTGCTCAGAAATGTGGTGGTTATTTATTATATGAAAGTCTATTTTTAAATTTTAAATTAATTATGAAAAAAAATGTTTTTTCGTTGGTGGCAATGCTTTTTTTCTTGCTGTTATAGAGTCAGTACTATTGTATTTAAAGTGAGTCTGCCAGCTGCACTTCACATTGCAAACTGCTGACACTACAGCAAGGAGACTGACCTCTCATATGTCTGCCTGTGCTTCCATAACATAGAAAATACTTTTATTCTTCTGTAATATGTGTCCAAGCTCCTTAACTGCTACAAGCTGAAATATCTCCTTGCTCCCTCTCCCATCCCTGACCCTGCTTGGGGCTCAGCTTCCAGCTGACTGTCAAACAAGCAGTGATAGAAATGGGAGAGGGAGCGAGGAGACGTTTTAGTTTGCAGCATATCAGGGACCTGGGAACGCCTCTTTGACACTTTGCAATAGAGAATAAAGCATTTTTCTACATTATGGAAAAACGAATGGTTATATGAAAGGTACCATGTGCCTCCATGACTAACAGCTATCTAACAGTGTCAGCATTATGGGATATGATATGCAGCTGACAGATTCACTGTAATCTCTCAAGGGGAGACTACACCATTCTCAAAGGAGTCCATTTACTATGCTGCATTTTAGGGTACAAACACACATACCGGATCCGCAGCAGATTTCTCACTGCGAATTCGCAGCTAAATATACTGCAGATCCTTTGCCTGTTGGTTTCTATGAGAAGATATACTCGCAGCGGGATTGACATCCCACACTGATTGGCCGAGCAGGACGTCCAGACGCCTGGAGCCCCTGAAGCAAGCTGGATCCTGGAGCAGGTACAGTATGCTCCTGCCAGCGGGGGGTTAACAGGGCTGTCACTTTCACACTCACAGCGGGATGTCAATCCCGCTGCGAGTATGTCGTATCATAGAAGCTAACAGGCAAGGAATCCACAGCGGATTTTGCTGCAAATTTGCTGCGGATCCGGTATGTGTGTTTGTGCCCTAAAATGCAGCATAGTAAATGGACTCCTTTGAGAATGGAGTAGTCTACCCTTCTTGGCTTCCTGGCCCGCTCCAACCTGAAGTGACCAGGATGCCAAAAACAGCTGAAGCAGGTGAGTAACACAATTTTTGTATCTGCCATTGACTTTAATAGGAGTTGCGTAGGGATGAGCGAACCGGCTGAGGTTCGGGTTCGTATGAACCTGAACTATCGGCTTCTGATTCCCGCTGTCTGCCCGCTCTGTGGTTCGCTCATCCCTAGAGTTGTGCAAATGCCATAGCCCTATGAGCTACTCCTCTAGTTATGTACACAGTCTGGCTCAGGGGGCTCTGCCATTTGTACAACTCCCATTAAAGTCGACTGCAGTAATGGCCTCCCAGCCACTTCCAGTGGACACAGGAAGATAAGAAACCAAGATGGGAATAATATAAGGGCAGCTTCACATCGGACGGATCACAGCAGAAACCTTGCACAAGTTTTGCAGCGAGATTCGTTACGATCCAAGGTCCTGTCAGTTCCTATGTGTATACATACTTGCAGTGGATCTTTCCGAACGCTGCTAGTATGTAAATCACCCGCCCCTTTAACCCACACACTGCTGGTGCATACATTACCTGTCCTTGCTCTTGCTTGCTGCATGGACTCCCGGCTCCCTGCTCTCCCTCTCAGCCAACCAGTGTGTTACTCAGCCGCAGCCAGTCATTGTGGCAGGAAGCCGGGAGCCCGTGCAGCAAGCAAGAACAAGGATGGGTAATGTATGCGCTGGTAGCGTGTGGGTTAAAGGGGCGGGTGATTTACATACTCGCAGCAGTCTGAAAGATCCACTGCAAGTATGTATTCACATAGGAACTGCCAGGACCTTGGATCGTAACGGATCTCGCTGCGAGATTTCTGCTGCGATCCGTCCTGTGTGAAGCTGCCGTCAAACAAATTGTAATACCTTTTCATTACTTTATATAGGTATTCTTATACTGGGTATAAGAAGATGAGTATTATTTTATCTAGATTATGTGGCTTGCTAGTAGCATTACACTGTTTATAAAGCTCTGCTAATGATCCCGTTTAGTTATTGCTGATAATGTTTGTGCTTTTCACTACACACAGTCAGCAATGTATTTCTGGTCTGCCTTGAATGATGCACTTCATAGTATTTCTATATGGTCACTGTATGATTCTCTTTGTATGAAACTAATACTGGGGGAATTTACCATTTGCAGTATAAGGCTATGTTCAGACTGCGCATAAGAGCGGCCGCTCCGTGACCCGGACGGTTCACGGAACGGCCGGTCTCAGAAAAGATCATCCCAGCCGCTACTGTAGATGATCTTTAGTGCCGCTTAGTTCTGATGCGGGCGATCCAGGCGCATCCACATCAGGACTCCACCCAACCACTCGCTCCATAATGTGCACTGACAGGGTTTTCTGCGGCCGCTATTTACTGAATACGTTTCTACAGCGCCGCTAGGGATCCCGGACGGAGTGTATACCATGTGTATACAGTACGGCCGGGATCCCTTCAGCCTGCATCAGCCATTGAAACAACAGCCGTGATTTCCACAGAACTTACATAGTATGAACATAGCCTAAATCTGTACAGGTGTCTGCATAGTGTATTTTTATATTGTGCGCCTGTTTTATGACATTCCCCATATTCAGGCATGATATGTACGTCTGCTCCATTCTATTTGTGCCCTGTCTGATGAGGGATAGCCTATCATTCAGGTGCATGTGGAAAGTGGCATCAAGTGTAACAAAAATTGCACCAAAATGACCCCCGAAAAGTAAAGGGGGTAAATGTCTACATAGATTTGTGATGACTACTGTTTAATGGGGCTTATAACAAGGTACAGAAGTAGCAAACATCAACCCTTAGGCCCCTTTCACTTATCCATAGGTGTTTGTTTCACTATAATGTATCAAATGAATAGCCAAGCAAGGGTATGTGCACTCTGAGAAATCCGGGCAGATCTCCCGCCGCAGATTCCACAGCTCGCCCCCACTTGCGGCCGTGCGCATCTCTGCCTGTCCTGTAGACTCCACTCTATATTCCGCCATCCACTCGAAGAATGAGCGGGTTCATTCTTTGGGCGGATGGTGGAATCTGCCTGACCATAGAATGGAGTCAATGGCACAGGCGGAGATGCGCTCAGACGCGAGTGAAAGCGAGCTGCGGAATCTGAGGCGAGTGATCCGCCCGGATTCCTCAGTGTGCACATGCCCTTACGTTTTGTTACATCATTTATATTGTTATTTCTGGGTGTCAGGATACAGTAAGATATGGTGGTCATAATTTATTATAATTTTTTGGACAGAATAGATCAGAACAAAATGGCATGGAATTAATTTTCAGTCATTCTTGTGAAAGTGACGGCTTTAGGAAAAACTATTAATGACCTACCCACAGGATAGATTAGCAATAGTTAATGAACAGGGTGCTGACATCCAGTACTACAGAGGATCAGCTGTTTGGTGCCCAGAGTATGCAGAGAATAGAGCCAGATGCAGGTGGTGACTCTTCCTGTGTAGCGGTGTCACCGGGGAAATTCAGCCTCAGCTCCTAAAGAAGATGGAGCTACAGTACCCCAGAGCCACCGCTACACAAGGCAGAGGGCCAACTAATTCTGGACTGATTCCAGGTGTATTACAGTCAGGTAACAGCTCTCTACTGATAGACTATTCTGTGGAGACTACAAGTATTTGTCTTCTGGAAAATCTTTCTAATGTTATCTGAGTAGAAAAGATACAACTTAAGCTACAGTATTTCCAGCAGGAGAGAAGTTTTATTATGGGGAATTTTTGGATTCTTCCCACAAACAACAAAATCCCATAATTCCATGTCCTTTTAAAAACACTGTGGTCATTGTTTAATTGGTATACGTTAGGTACATATTTAGCACATGCTATGTGTTTCTTTTTTATTAATCTATATCTATGCGTATACTAAGTCATCATAGTCAGGGCACCCTATGAGATTTTATACTTATAATTAAACGTTTTACTCTTAGTTCAGGGTGTCTATTTAAAAAAAAAAAAAAAAACTTAAAAATGGGAGGTTCATACTGTTTTAATGCATAAGAGAGGGGTAGAGGAAGGTATTGCTGGATGGCAGCATATGGGAAGTTGACTGTTTGCATTTTACAAAAAGAAACAAGCAGAAAAATGTTAAATTGTCAAATTTTTGGAGAGGGTCAGGCAGGCTGAAGGGGAGGAGGAGGCCTGTGAACACAATAACTCCACAGAGTTATTGTGTTCAAAATGAGTAAACCAGTCCTTTTTGTATATGCTGCCATTCTTCAGTACTAAGTTTTTAGGAGTATAAATGTGTGTATGAGTAATAGAAAAGGTGTATAAAAGGGTTCTCAGAAAGTGCTTGTGATTTAACCACATTTGCATGTATTGTAGAGGGTTATAGTGTGAAAAAGTGCAATGTAAAAAAAAATTGTAAAAATTGCATTTAATATAATTATTCTACAAGGAGTATTAAAAAAATGTATGTATGAATGATAGTAAAAATGTATGACAGGTAATATGTAGGTCATAATTTTACTCTTAGTTCAGGGTGTCAATTTTTTCAAAAACCATACAAGTGGGAGGTTCATACTGTTTTAATGCATAAGAGAGGGGTAGAGGAAGGTATTGCAGGATGGCAGTATTGGGAAGTTGACTGTTTGCATTTTACAAAAAGAAACAAGCAGAAAAATGTTAAATTGTCAAATTTTTGGAGAGGGTCAGGCAGGCTGAAGGGGAGGAGGAGGCCTGTGAACACAATAACTCCACAGAGTTTTTGTGTTCAAAATGAGTAAACCGGTCCTTTTCTTATATGCTGCCATCCTTCAGTACTAAGTTTTTAAGAGTATAAATGTGTGTATGAGTAATAGAAAAGGTGTATGAGAGGGTTCTCAGAAAGTGCTTGTGATTTAACGAGATTTGCATGTATTGTAGAGGGTTATCGTGAGAAGGTGTGCAATGTAGAGTATTAAATAAAAAATTGCATTTAATATATTTATTCTACGAGGAGTATTAAAAAATGTATGTATGACTGATAGAAAAAATGTATGAGAGGTAATATAATGGTCATAATTTTACTCTTAGTTCAGGGTGTCTATTTTTTCAAAAATTTTACAAGTGGGAGGTTCATACTATATTAATGCATAAGAGAGGGGTAGAGGAAGGTATTGCAGGATGGCAGCATAAGGGAAGTTGACTGTTTGCATTTTACAAAAAGAAACAAGCAGAAAAATGTTAAATTGTCAAATTTTTGGAGAGGGTCAGGCAGGCTGAAGGGGAGGAGGAGGCCTGTGAACACAATAACTCCACAGAGTTTTTGTGTTCAAAATGAGTAAACCAGTCCTTTTCTTATATGCTGCCATTCTTCAGTACTAAGTTTTTAGAAGTATAAATGTGTGTATTAGTAATAGAAAAGGTGTATAAAAGGGTTCTCAGAAAGTGCTTGTGATTTGACCACATTTGCATGTATTGTAGAGGGTTATAGTGTGAAAAAGTGCAATGTAAAAAAAAATTGTAAAAATTGCATTTATTATAATTATTCTACAAGGAGTATTAATAAAATGTATGTATGAATGATAGTAAAAATGTATGACAGGTAATATGTGGGTCATAATTTTACTCTTAGTTCAGGGTGTCAATTTTTTCAAAAACCATACAAGTGGGAGGTTCATACTGTTTTAATGCATAAGAGAGGGGTAGAGGAAGGTATTGCAGGATGGCAGTATTGGGAAGTTGACTGTTTGCATTTTACAAAAAGAAACAAGCAGAAAAATGTTAAATTGTCAAATTTTTGGAGAGGGTCAGGCAGGCTGAAGGGGAGGAGGAGGCCTGTGAACACAATAACTCCACAGAGTTTTTGTGTTCAAAATGAGTAAACCGGTCCTTTTCTTATATGCTGCCATCCTTCAGTACTAAGTTTTTAAGAGTATAAATGTGTGTATTAGTAATAGAAAAGGTGTATGAGAGGGTTCACAGAAAGTGCTTGTGATTTGACCACATTTGCATGTATTGTAGAGGGTTATAGTGAGAAGGTGTGCAATGTAGAGTATTAAATAAAAAATTGCATTTAATATATTTATTCTACGAGGAGTATTAAAAAATGTATGTATGACTGATAGTAAAAATGTATGACGGGTAATATGTCGGTCATAATTTTACTCTTAGTTCAGGGTGTCTATTTTTTCAAAAATTTTACAAGTGGGAGGTTCATACTATATTAATGCATAAGAGAGGGGTAAAGGAAGGTATTGCAGGATGGCAGCATATTGGAAGTTGACTGTTTGCATTTTACAAAAAGAAACAAGCAGAAAAATGTTAAATTGTCAAATTTTTGGAGAGGGTCAGGCAGGCTGAAGGGGAGGAGGAGGCCTGTGAACACAATAACTCCACAGAGTTTTTGTGTTCAAAATGAGTAAACCAGTCCTTTTCTTATATGCTGCCATTCTTCAGTACTAAGTTTTTAGGAGTATAAATGTGTGTATTAGTAATAGAAAAGGTGTATAAAAGGGTTCTCAGAAAGTGCTTGTGATTTGACCACATTTGCATGTATTGTAGAGGGTTATAGTGTGAAAAAGTGCAAAGTAAAAAAAAATTGTAAAAATTGCATTTAATATAATTATTCTACAAGGAGTATTAAAAAAATGTATGTATGAATGATAGTAAAAATGTATGACAGGTAATATGTAGGTCATAATTTTACTCTTAGTTCAGGGTGTCAATTTTTTCAAAAACCATACAAGTGGGAGGTTCATACTGTTTTAATGCATAAGAGAGGGGTAGAGGGAGGTATTGCAGGATGGCAGTATTGGGAAGTTGACTGTTTGCATTTTACAAAAAGAAACAAGCAGAAAAATGTTAAATTGTCAACTTCCCAATACTGCCATCCTGCAATACCTTCCTCTACCCCTCTCTTATGCATTAAAACAGTATGAACCTCCCACTTGTATGGTTTTTGAAAAAATTGACACCCTGAACTAAGAGTAAAATTATGACCTACATATTACCTGTCATACATTTTTACTATCATTCATACATATATTTTTTCAATACTCCTTGTAGAATAATTATATTAAATGCAATTTTTACAATTTTTTTTTACATTACACTTTTTCACACTATAACCCTCTACAATACATGCAAATGTGGTCAAATCACAAGCACTTTCTGAGAACCCTTTCATACACCTTTTCTATTACTAATACACACATTTATACTCCTAAAAACTTAGTACTGAAGAATAGCAGCATATAAGAAAAGGACTGGTTTACTCATTTTGAACACAATAACTCTGTGGAGTTATTGTGTTCACAGGCCTCCTCCTCCCCTTCAGCCTGCCTGACCCTCTCCAAAAATTTGACAATTTAACATTTTTCTGCTTGTTTCTTTTTGTAAAATGCAAACAGTCAACTTCCCATATGCTGCCATCCTGCAATACCTTCCTCTACCCCTCTCTTATGCATTAATATAGTATGAACCTCCCACTTGTAAAATTTTTTAAAAAATAGACACCCTGAACTAAGAGTAAAATTATGACCGTTATATTACCTGTCATACATTTTTACTATCAGTCATACATACATTTTTTAATAATCCTCGTAGAATAAATATATTAAATGCAATTTTTATTTAATACTCTACATTGCACACCTTCTCACGATAACCCTCTACAATACATGCAAATGTCGTTAAATCACAAGCACTTTCTGAGAACCCTCTCATACACCTTTTCTATTACTAATACACACATTTATACTCTTAAAAACTTAGTACTGAAGGATGGCAGCATATAAGAAAAGGACCGGTTTACTCATTTTGAACACAAAAACTCTGTGGAGTTATTGTGTTCACAGGCCTCCTCCTCCCCTTCAGCCTGCCTGACCCTCTCCAAAAATTTGACAATTTAACATTTTTCTGCTTGTTTCTTTTTGTAAAATGCAAACAGTCAACTTCCCAATACTGCCATCCTGCAATACCTTCCTCTACCCCTCTCTTATGCATTAAAACAGTATGAACCTCCCACTTGTATGGTTTTTGAAAAAATTGACACCCTGAACTAAGAGTAAAATTATGACCTACATATTACCTGTCATACATTTTTACTATCATTCATACATATATTTTTTCAATACTCCTTGTAGAATAATTATATTAAATGCAATTTTTACAATTTTTTTTTACATTACACTTTTTCACACTATAACCCTCTACAATACATGCAAATGTGGTCAAATCACAAGCACTTTCTGAGAACCCTTTCATACACCTTTTCTATTACTAATACACACATTTATACTCCTAAAAACTTAGTACTGAAGAATAGCAGCATATAAGAAAAGGACTGGTTTACTCATTTTGAACACAATAACTCTGTGGAGTTATTGTGTTCACAGGCCTCCTCCTCCCCGTCAGCCTGCCTGACCCTCTCCAAAAATTTGACAATTTAACATTTTTCTGCTTGTTTCTTTTTGTAAAATGCAAACAGTCAACTTCCCATATGCTGCCATCCTGCAATACCTTCCTCTACCCCTCTCTTATGCATTAATATAGTATGAACCTCCCACTTGTAAAATTTTTTAAAAAATAGACACCCTGAACTAAGAGTAAAATTATGACCGTTATATTACCTGTCATACATTTTTACTATCAGTCATACATACATTTTTTAATAATCCTCGTAGAATAAATATATTAAATGCAATTTTTTATTTAATACTCTACATTGCACACCTTCTCACGATAACCCTCTACAATACATGCAAATGTCGTTAAATCACAAGCACTTTCTGAGAACCCTCTCATACACCTTTTCTATTACTAATACACACATTTATACTCTTAAAAACTTAGTACTGAAGGATGGCAGCATATAAGAAAAGGACCGGTTTACTCATTTTGAACACAAAAACTCTGTGGAGTTATTGTGTTCACAGGCCTCCTCCTCCCCTTCAGCCTGCCTGACCCTCTCCAAAAATTTGACAATTTAACATTTTTCTGCTTGTTTCTTTTTGTAAAATGCAAACAGTCAACTTCCCAATACTGCCATCCTGCAATACCTTCCTCTACCCCTCTCTTATGCATTAAAACAGTATGAACCTCCCACTTGTATGGTTTTTGAAAAAATTGACACCCTGAACTAAGAGTAAAATTATGACCTACATATTACCTGTCATACATTTTTACTATCATTCATACATACATTTTTTTAATACTCCTTGTAGAATAATTATATTAAATTTTTTTCTTTATTTAATACTCTACTTTACATTACACTTTTTCACACTATAACCCTCTACAATACATGCAAATGTGGTCAAATCACAAGCACTTTCTGAGAACCCTTTCATACACCTTTTCTATTACTAATACACACATTTATACTCCTAAAAACTTAGTACTGAAGAATAGCAGCATATAAGAAAAGGACTGGTTTACTCATTTTGAACACAATAACTCTGTGGAGTTATTGTGTTCACAGGCCTCCTCCTCCCCTTCAGCCTGCCTGACCCTCTCCAAAAATTTGACAATTTAACATTTTTCTGCTTGTTTCTCTTTGTAAAATGCAAACAGTCAACTTCCCATATGCTGCCATCCTGCAATACCTTCCTCTACCCCTCTCTTATGCATTAATATAGTATGAACCTCCCACTTGTAAAATTTTTGAAAAAATAGACACCCTGAACTAAGAGTAAAATTATGACCGTTATATTACCTGTCATACATTTTTACTATCAGTCATACATACATTTTTTAATACTCCTCGTAGAATAAATATATTAAATGCAATTTTTTATTTAATACTCTACATTGCACACCTTCTCACGATAACCCTCTACAATACATGCAAATGTGGTTAAATCACAAGCACTTTCTGAGAACCCTCTCATACACCTTTTCTATTACTAATACACACATTTATACTCTTAAAAACTTAGTACTGAAGGATGGCAGCATATAAGAAAAGGACCGGTTTACTCATTTTGAACACAAAAACTCTGTAGAGTTATTGTGTTCACAGGCCTCCTCCTCCCCTTCAGCCTGCCTGACCCTCTCCAAAAATTTGACAATTTAACATTTTTCTGCTTGTTTCTTTTTGTAAAATGCAAACAGTCAACTTTCCAATACTGCCATCCTGCAATACCTTCCTCTACCCCTCTCTTATGCATTAAAACAGTATGAACCTCCCACTTGTATGGTTTTTGAAAAAATTGACACCCTGAACTAAGAGTAAAATGATGACCTACATATTAACTGTCATACATTTTTACTATCATTCATACATACATTTTTTTAATACTCCTTGTAGAATAATTATATTAAATGCAATTTTTACAATTTTTTTTTACATTGCACTTTTTCACACTATAACCCTCTACAATACATGCAAATGTGGTCAAATCACAAGCACTTTCTGAGAACCCTTTTATACACCTTTTCTATTACTAATACACACATTTATACTCCTAAAAACTTAGTACTGAAGAATTGCAGCATATAAAAAAGGACTGGTTTACTCATTTTGAACACAAAAACTCTGTGGAGTTATTGTGTTCACAGGCCTCCTCCTCCCCTTCAGCCTGCCTGACCCTCTCCAAAAATTTGACAATTTAACATTTTTCTGCTTGTTTCTTTTTGTAAAATGCAAACAGTCAACTTCCCAATACTGCCATCCTGCAATACCTTCCTCTACCCCTCTCTTATGCATTAAAACAGTATGAACCTCCCACTTGTATGGTTTTTGAAAAAATTGACACCCTGAACTAAGAGTAAAATTATGACCTACATATTACCTGTCATACATTTTTACTATCATTCATACATACATTTTTTTAATACTCCTTGTAGAATAATTATATTAAATGCAATTTTTACAATATTTTTTTTACATTGCACTATTTCACACTATAACCCTCTACAATACATGCAAATGTGGTCAAATCACAAGCACTTTCTGAGAACCCTTTTATACACCTTTTCTATTACTAATACACACATTTATATTCCTAAAAACTTAGTACTGAAGAATGACAGCATATAAGAAAAGGACTGGTTTACTCATTTTGAACACAAAAACTCTGTGGAGTTATTGTGTTCACAGGCCTCCTCCTCCCCTTCAGCCTGCCTGACCCTCTCCAATAATTTGACAATTTAACATTTTTCTGCTTGTTTCTTTTTGTAAAATGCAAACAGTCAACTTCCCAATACTGCCATCCTGCAATACCTTCCTCTACCCCTCTCTTATGCATTAAAACAGTATGAACCTCCCACTTGTATGGTTTTTGAAAAAATTGACACCCTGAACTAAGAGTAAAATTATGACCTACATATTACCTGTCATACATTTTTACTATCATTCATACATACATTTTTTTAATACTCCTTGTAGAATAATTATATTAAATTTTTTTCTTTATTTAATACTCTACTTTACATTACACTTTTTCACACTATAACCCTCTACAATACATGCAAATGTGGTGAAATCACAAGCACTTTCTGAGAACCCTTTCATACACCTTTTCTATTACTAATACACACATTTATACTCCTAAAAACTTAGTACTGAAGAATAGCAGCATATAAGAAAAGGACTGGTTTACTCATTTTGAACACAATAACTCTGTGGAGTTATTGTGTTCACAGGCCTCCTCCTCCCCTTCAGCCTGCCTGACCCTCTCCAAAAATTTGACAAATTAAAATTTTTCTGCTTGTTTCTTTTTGTAAAATGCTAACAGTCAACTTCCCATATGCTGCCATCCTGCAATACCTTCCTCTACCCCTCTCTTATGCATTAATATAGTATGAACCTCCCACTTGTAAAAGTTTTTTAAAAAATAGACACCCTGAACTAAGAGTAAAATTATGACCGTTATATTACCTGTCATACATTTTTACTATCAGTCATACATACATTTTTTAATACTCCTCGTAGAATAAATATATTAAATGCAATTTTTTATTTAATACTCTACATTGCACACCTTCTCACGATAACCCTCTACAATACATGCAAATGTCGTTAAATCACAAGCACTTTCTGAGAACCCTCTCATACACCTTTTCTATTACTAATACACACATTTATACTCTTAAAAACTTAGTACTGAAGGATGGCAGCATATAAAAAAAAAGGACCGGTTTACTCATTTTGAACACAAAAACTCTGTAGAGTTATTGTGTTCACAGGCCTCCTCCTCCCCTTCAGCCTGCCTGACCCTCTCCAAAAATTTGACAATTTAACATTTTTCTGCTTGTTTCTTTTTGTAAAATGCAAACAGTCAACTTCCCAATACTGCCATCCTGCAATACTTTCCTCTACCCCTCTCTTATGCATTAAAACAGTATGAACCTCCCACTTGTATGGTTTTTGAAAAAATTGACACCCTGAACTAAGAGTAAAATTATGACCTACATATTACCTGTCATACATTTTTACTATCATTCATACATACATTTTTTTAATACTCCTTGTAGAATAATTATATTAAATGCAATTTTTACAATTTTTTTTTACATTGCACTATTTCACACTATAACCCTCTACAATACATGCAAATGTGGTCAAATCACAAGCACTTTCTGAGAACCCTTTTATACACCTTTTCTATTACTAATACACACATTTATATTCCTAAAAACTTAGTACTGAAGAATGACAGCATATAAGAAAAGGACTGGTTTACTCATTTTGAACACAAAAACTCTGTGGAGTTATTGTGTTCACAGGCCTCCTCCTCCCCTTCAGCCTGCCTGACCCTCTCCAAAAATTTGACAATTTAACATTTTTCTGCTTGTTTCTTTTTGTAAAATGCAAACAGTCAACTTCCCAATACTGCCATCCTGCAATACCTTCCTCTACCCCTCTCTTATGCATTAAAACAGTATGAACCTCCCACTTGTATGGTTTTTGAAAAAATTGACACCCTGAACTAAGAGTAAAATTATGACCTACATATTACCTGTCATACATTTTTACTATCATTCATACATACATTTTTTTAATACTCCTTGTAGAATAATTATATTAAATTTTTTTCTTTATTTAATACTCTACTTTACATTACACTTTTTCACACTATAACCCTCTACAATACATGCAAATGTTGTGAAATCACAAGCACTTTCTGAGAACCCTTTCATACACATTTTCTATTACTAATACACACATTTATACTCCTAAAAACTTAGTACTGAAGAATAGCAGCATATAAGAAAAGGACTGGTTTACTCATTTTGAACACAATAACTCTGTGGAGTTATTGTGTTCACAGGCCTCCTCCTCCCCTTCAGCCTGCCTGACCCTCTCCAAAAATTTGACAATTTAACATTTTTCTGCTTGTTTCTCTTTGTAAAATGCAAACAGTCAACTTCCCATATGCTGCCATCCTGCAATACCTTCCTCTACCCCTCTCTTATGCATTAATATAGTATGAACCTCCCACTTGTAAAATTTTTTAAAAAATAGACACCCTGAACTAAGAGTAAAATTATGACCGTTATATTACCTGTCATACATTTTTACTATCAGTCATACATACATTTTTTAATACTCCTCGTAGAATAAATATATTAAATGCAATTTTTTATTTAATACTCTACATTGCACACCTTCTCACGATAACCCTCTACAATACATGCAAATGTGGTTAAATCACAAGCACTTTCTGAGAACCCTCTCATACACCTTTTCTATTACTAATACACACATTTATACTCTTAAAAACTTAGTACTGAAGGATGGCAGCATATAAGAAAAGGACCGGTTTACTCATTTTGAACACAAAAACTCTGTAGAGTTATTGTGTTCACAGGCCTCCTCCTCCCCTTCAGCCTGCCTGACCCTCTCCAAAAATTTGACAATTTAACATTTTTCTGCTTGTTTCTTTTTGTAAAATGCAAACAGTCAACTTTCCAATACTGCCATCCTGCAATACCTTCCTCTACCCCTCTCTTATGCATTAAAACAGTATGAACCTCCCACTTGTATGGTTTTTGAAAAAATTGACACCCTGAACTAAGAGTAAAATTATGACCTACATATTAACTGTCATACATTTTTACTATCATTCATACATACATTTTTTTAATACTCCTTGTAGAATAATTATATTACATTTTTTTCTTTATTTAATACTCTACTTTACATTACACTTTTTCACACTATAACCCTCTACAATACATGCAAATGTGGTCAAATCACAAGCACTTTCTGAGAACCCTTTCATACACCTTTTCTATTACTAATACACACATTTATACTCCTAAAAACTTAGTACTGAAGAATAGCAGCATATAAGAAAAGGACTGGTTTACTCATTTTGAACACAATAACTCTGTGGAGTTATTGTGTTCACAGGCCTCCTCCTCCCCTTCAGCCTGCCTGACCCTCTCCAAAAATTTGACAATTTAAAATTTTTCTGCTTGTTTCTTTTTGTAAAATGCAAACAGTCAACTTCCCATATGCTGCCATCCTGCAATACCTTCCTCTACCCCTCTCTTATGCATTAATATAGTATGAACCTCCCACTTGTAAAATTTTTTAAAAAATAGACACCCTGAACTAAGAGTAAAATTATGACCGTTATATTACCTGTCATACATTTTTACTATCAGTCATACATACATTTTTTAATACTCCTCGTAGAATAAATATATTAAATGCAATTTTTTATTTAATACTCTACATTGCACACCTTCTCACGATAACCCTCTACAATACATGCAAATGTGGTTAAATCACAAGCACTTTCTGAGAACCCTCTCATACACCTTTTCTATTACTAATACACACATTTATACTCTTAAAAACTTAGTACTGAAGGATGGCAGCATATAAAAAAAAAGGACCGGTTTACTCATTTTGAACACAAAAACTCTGTAGAGTTATTGTGTTCACAGGCCTCCTCCTCCCCTTCAGCCTGCCTGACCCTCTCCAAAAATTTGACAATTTAACATTTTTCTGCTTGTTTCTTTTTGTAAAATGCAAACAGTCAACTTTCCAATACTGCCATCCTGCAATACCTTCCTCTACCCCTCTCTTATGCATTAAAACAGTATGAACCTCCCACTTGTATGGTTTTTGAAAAAATTGACACCCTGAACTAAGAGTAAAATTATGACCTACATATTAACTGTCATACATTTTTACTATCATTCATACATACATTTTTTTAATACTCCTTGTAGAATAATTATATTAAATGCAATTTTTACAATTTTTTTTTACATTGCACTTTTTCACACTATAACCCTCTACAATACATGCAAATGTGGTCAAATCACAAGCACTTTCTGAGAACCCTTTTATACACCTTTTCTATTACTAATACACACATTTATACTCCTAAAAACTTAGTACTGAAGAATTGCAGCATATAAAAAAGGACTGGTTTACTCATTTTGAACACAAAAACTCTGTGCAGTTATTGTGTTCACAGGCCTCCTCCTCCCCTTCAGCCTGCCTGACCCTCTCCAAAAATTTGACAATTTAACATTTTTCTGCTTGTTTCTTTTTGTAAAATGCAAACAGTCAACTTCCCAATACTGCCATCCTGCAATACCTTCCTCTACCCCTCTCTTATGCATTAAAACAGTATGAACCTCCCACTTGTATGGTTTTTGAAAAAATTGACACCCTGAACTAAGAGTAAAATTATGACCTACATATTACCTGTCATACATTTTTACTATCATTCATACATACATTTTTTTAATACTCCTTGTAGAATAATTATATTAAATTTTTTTCTTTATTTAATACTCTACTTTACATTACACTTTTTCACACTATAACCCTCTACAATACATGCAAATGTGGTCAAATCACAAGCACTTTCTGAGAACCCTTTCATACACCTTTTCTATTACTAATACACACATTTATACTCCTAAAAACTTAGTACTGAAGAATAGCAGCATATAAGAAAAGGACTGGTTTACTCATTTTGAACACAATAACTCTGTGGAGTTATTGTGTTCACAGGCCTCCTCCTCCCCTTCAGCCTGCCTGACCCTCTCCAAAAATTTGACAAATTAAAATTTTTCTGCTTGTTTCTTTTTGTAAAATGCTAACAGTCAACTTCCCATATGCTGCCATCCTGCAATACCTTCCTCTACCCCTCTCTTATGCATTAATATAGTATGAACCTCCCACTTGTAAAATTTTTTAAAAAATAGACACCCTGAACTAAGAGTAAAATTATGACCGTTATATTACCTGTCATACATTTTTACTATCAGTCATACATACATTTTTTAATACTCCTCGTAGAATAAATATATTAAATGCAATTTTTTATTTAATACTCTACATTGCACACCTTCTCACGATAACCCTCTACAATACATGCAAATGTGGTTAAATCACAAGCACTTTCTGAGAACCCTCTCATACACCTTTTCTATTACTAATACACACATTTATACTCTTAAAAACTTAGTACTGAAGGATGGCAGCATATAAAAAAAAGGACCGGTTTACTCATTTTGAACACAAAAACTCTGTAGAGTTATTGTGTTCACAGGCCTCCTCCTCCCCTTCAGCCTGCCTGACCCTCTCCAAAAATTTGACAATTTAACATTTTTCTGCTTGTTTCTTTTTGTAAAATGCAAACAGTCAACTTCCCAATACTGCCATCCTGCAATACCTTCCTCTACCCCTCTCTTATGCATTAAAACAGTATGAACCTCCCACTTGTATGGTTTTTGAAAAAATTGACACCCTGAACTAAGAGTAAAATTATGACCTACATATTACCTGTCATACATTTTTACTATCATTCATACATACATTTTTTTAATACTCCTTGTAGAATAATTATATTAAATGCAATTTTTACAATTTTTTTTTACATTGCACTATTTCACACTATAACCCTCTACAATACATGCAAATGTGGTCAAATCACAAGCACTTTCTGAGAACCCTTTTATACACCTTTTCTATTACTAATACACACATTTATATTCCTAAAAACTTAGTACTGAAGAATGACAGCATATAAGAAAAGGACTGGTTTACTCATTTTGAACACAAAAACTCTGTGGAGTTATTGTGTTCACAGGCCTCCTCCTCCCCTTCAGCCTGCCTGACCCTCTCCAAAAATTTGACAATTTAACATTTTTCTGCTTGTTTCTTTTTGTAAAATGCAAACAGTCAACTTCCCAATACTGCCATCCTGCAATACCTTCCTCTACCCCTCTCTTATGCATTAAAACAGTATGAACCTCCCACTTGTATGGTTTTTGAAAAAATTGACACCCTGAACTAAGAGTAAAATTATGACCTACATATTACCTGTCATACATTTTTACTATCATTCATACATACATTTTTTTAATACTCCTTGTAGAATAATTATATTAAATTTTTTTCTTTATTTAATACTCTACTTTACATTACACTTTTTCACACTATAACCCTCTACAATACATGCAAATGTGGTCAAATCACAAGCACTTTCTGAGAACCCTTTCATACACCTTTTCTATTACTAATACACACATTTATACTCCTAAAAACTTAGTACTGAAGAATAGCAGCATATAAGAAAAGGACTGGTTTACTCATTTTGAACACAATAACTCTGTGGAGTTATTGTGTTCACAGGCCTCCTCCTCCCCTTCAGCCTGCCTGACCCTCTCCAAAAATTTGACAATTTAACATTTTTCTGCTTGTTTCTCTTTGTAAAATGCAAACAGTCAACTTCCCATATGCTGCCATCCTGCAATACCTTCCTCTACCCCTCTCTTATGCATTAATATAGTATGAACCTCCCACTTGTAAAATTTTTGAAAAAATAGACACCCTGAACTAAGAGTAAAATTATGACCGTTATATTACCTGTCATACATTTTTACTATCAGTCATACATACATTTTTTAATACTCCTCGTAGAATAAATATATTAAATGCAATTTTTTATTTAATACTCTACATTGCACACCTTCTCACGATAACCCTCTACAATACATGCAAATGTCGTTAAATCACAAGCACTTTCTGAGAACCCTCTCATACACCTTTTCTATTACTCATACACACATTTATACTCTTAAAAACTTAGTACTGAAGGATGGCAGCATATAAGAAAAGGACCGGTTTACTCATTTTGAACACAAAAACTCTGTGGAGTTATTGTGTTCACAGGCCTCCTCCTCCCCTTCAGCCTGCCTGACCCTCTCCAAAAATTTGACAATTTAACATTTTTCTGCTTGTTTCTTTTTGTAAAATGCAAACAGTCAACTTCCCAATACTGCCATCCTGCAATACCTTCCTCTACCCCTCTCTTATGCATTAAAACAGTATGAACCTCCCACTTGTATGGTTTTTGAAAAAATTGACACCCTGAACTAAGAGTAAAATTATGACCTACATATTACCTGTCATACATTTTTACTATCATTCATACATACATTTTTTTAATACTCCTTGTAGAATAATTATATTAAATTTTTTTCTTTATTTAATACTCTACTTTACATTACACTTTTTCACACTATAACCCTCTACAATACATGCAAATGTGGTCAAATCACAAGCACTTTCTGAGAACCCTTTCATACACCTTTTCTATTACTAATACACACATTTATACTCCTAAAAACTTAGTACTGAAGAATAGCAGCATATAAGAAAAGGACTGGTTTACTCATTTTGAACACAATAACTCTGTGGAGTTATTGTGTTCACAGGCCTCCTCCTCCCCTTCAGCCTGCCTGACCCTCTCCAAAAATTTGACAATTTAACATTTTTCTGCTTGTTTCTCTTTGTAAAATGCAAACAGTCAACTTCCCATATGCTGCCATCCTGCAATACCTTCCTCTACCCCTCTCTTATGCATTAATATAGTATGAACCTCCCACTTGTAAAATTTTTGAAAAAATAGACACCCTGAACTAAGAGTAAAATTATGACCGTTATATTACCTGTCATACATTTTTACTATCAGTCATACATACATTTTTTAATACTCCTCGTAGAATAAATATATTAAATGCAATTTTTTATTTAATACTCTACATTGCACACCTTCTCACGATAACCCTCTACAATACATGCAAATGTCGTTAAATCACAAGCACTTTCTGAGAACCCTCTCATACACCTTTTCTATTACTCATACACACATTTATACTCTTAAAAACTTAGTACTGAAGGATGGCAGCATATAAGAAAAGGACCGGTTTACTCATTTTGAACACAAAAACTCTGTGGAGTTATTGTGTTCACAGGCCTCCTCCTCCCCTTCAGCCTGCCTGACCCTCTCCAAAAATTTGACAATTTAACATTTTTCTGCTTGTTTCTTTTTGTAAAATGCAAACAGTCGACTTCCCATATGCTGCCATCCTGCAATACCTTCCTCTACCCCTCTCTTATGCATTAACATAGTATGAACCTCCCACTTGTAAAATTTTTGAAAAAATTGACACCCTGAACTAAGAGTGAAATTGTGACCGACATATTACCTGTCATACATTTTTACTATCAGTCATACATACATTTTTTAATACTCCTCGTAGAATAAATATATTAAATGCAATTTTTTATTTAATACTCTACATTGCACACCTTCTCACTATAACCCTCTACAATACATGCAAATGTCGTTAAATCACAAGCACTTTCTGAGAACCCTCTCATACACCTTTTCTATTACTAATACACACATTTATACTCTTAAAAACTTAGTACTGAAGGATGGCAGCATATAAGAAAAGGACCGGTTTACTCATTTTGAACACAAAAACTCTGTAGAGTTATTGTGTTCACAGGCCTCCTCCTCCCCTTCAGCCTGCCTGACCCTCTCCAAAAATTTGACAATTTAACATTTTTCTGCTTGTTTCTCTTTGTAAAATGCAAACAGTCAACTTCCCATATGCTGCCATCCTGCAATACCTTCCTCTACCCCTCTCTTATGCATTAATATAGTATGAACCTCCCACTTGTAAAATTTTTGAAAAAATAGACACCCTGAACTAAGAGTAAAATTATGACCGTTATATTACCTGTCATACATTTTTACTATCAGTCATACATACATTTTTTAATACTCCTCGTAGAATAAATATATTAAATGCAATTTTTTATTTAATACTCTACATTGCACACCTTCTCACGATAACCCTCTACAATACATGCAAATGTCGTTAAATCACAAGCACTTTCTGAGAACCCTCTCATACACCTTTTCTATTACTCATACACACATTTATACTCTTAAAAACTTAGTACTGAAGGATGGCAGCATATAAGAAAAGGACCGGTTTACTAATTTTGAACACAAAAACTCTGTGGAGTTATTGTGTTCACAGGCCTCCTCCTCCCCTTCAGCCTGCCTGACCCTCTCCAAAAATTTGACAATTTAACATTTTTCTGCTTGTTTCTTTTTGTAAAATGCAAACAGTCGACGTCCCATATGCTGCCATCCTGCAATACCTTCCTCTACCCCTCTCTTATGCATTAACATAGTATGAACCTCCCACTTGTAAAATTTTTGAAAAAATTGACACCCTGAACTAAGAGTGAAATTGTGACCGACATATTACCTGTCATACATTTTTACTATCAGTCATACATACATTTTTTAATACTCCTCGTAGAATAAATATATTAAATGCAATTTTTTATTTAATACTCTACATTGCACACCTTCTCACTATAACCCTCTACAATACATGCAAATGTCGTTAAATCACAAGCACTTTCTGAGAACCCTCTCATACACCTTTTCTATTACTAATACACACATTTATACTCTTAAAAACTTAGTACTGAAGGATGGCAGCATATAAGAAAAGGACCGGTTTACTCATTTTGAACACAAAAACTCTGTAGAGTTATTGTGTTCACAGGCCTCCTCCTCCCCTTCAGCCTGCCTGACCCTCTCCAAAAATTTGACAATTTAACATTTTTCTGCTTGTTTCTTTTTGTAAAATGCAAACAGTCGACTTCCCATATGCTGCCATCCTGCAATACCTTCCTCTACCCCTCTCTTATGCATTAATATAGTATGAACCTCCCACTTGTTAAATTTTTGAAAAAATTGACACCCTGAACTAAGAGTGAAATTGTGACCGACATATTACCTGTCATACATTTTTACTATCAGTCATACATACATTTTTTAATACTCCTCGTAGAATAAATATATTAAATGCAATTTTTTATTTAATACTCTACATTGCACACCTTCTCACTATAACCCTCTACAATACATGCAAATGTCTTTAAATCACAAGCACTTTCTGAGAACCCTCTCATACACCTTTTCTATTACTAATACACACATTTATACTCTTAAAAACTTAGTACTGAAGGATGGCAGCATATAAGAAAAGGACCGGTTTACTCATTTTGAACACAAAAACTCTGTGGAGTTATTGTGTTCACAGGCCTCCTCCTCCCCTTCAGCCTGCCTGACCCTCTCCAAAAATTTGACAATTTAACATTTTTCTGCTTGTTTCTTTTGTAAAATGCAAACAGTCAACTTCCCAATACTGCCATCCTGCAATACCTTCCTCTACCCCTCTCTTATGCATTAAAACAGTATGAACCTCCCACTTGTATGGTTTTTGAAAAAATTGACACCCTGAACTAAGAGTAAAATTATGACCTACATATTACCTGTCATACATTTTTACTATCATTCATACATACATTTTTTTAATACTCCTTGTAGAATAATTATATTAAATGCAATTTTTACAATTTTTTTTTACATTGCACTATTTCACACTATAACCCTCTACAATACATGCAAATGTGGTCAAATCACAAGCACTTTCTGAGAACCCTTTTATACACCTTTTCTATTACTAATACACACATTTATATTCCTAAAAACTTAGTACTGAAGAATGACAGCATATAAGAAAAGGACTGGTTTACTCATTTTGAACACAAAAACTCTGTGGAGTTATTGTGTTCACAGGCCTCCTCCTCCCCTTCAGCCTGCCTGACCCTCTCCAAAAATTTGACAATTTAACATTTTTCTGCTTGTTTCTTTTTGTAAAATGCAAACAGTCAACTTCCCAATACTGCCATCCTGCAATACCTTCCTCTACCCCTCTCTTATGCATTAAAACAGTATGAACCTCCCACTTGTATGGTTTTTGAAAAAATTGACACCCTGAACTAAGAGTAAAATTATGACCTACATATTACCTGTCATACATTTTTACTATCATTCATACATACATTTTTTTAATACTCCTTGTAGAATAATTATATTAAATTTTTTTCTTTATTTAATACTCTACTTTACATTACACTTTTTCACACTATAACCCTCTACAATACATGCAAATGTGGTCAAATCACAAGCACTTTCTGAGAACCCTTTCATACACCTTTTCTATTACTAATACACACATTTATACTCCTAAAAACTTAGTACTGAAGAATAGCAGCATATAAGAAAAGGACTGGTTTACTCATTTTGAACACAATAACTCTGTGGAGTTATTGTGTTCACAGGCCTCCTCCTCCCCTTCAGCCTGCCTGACCCTCTCCAAAAATTTGACAATTTAACATTTTTCTGCTTGTTTCTCTTTGTAAAATGCAAACAGTCAACTTCCCATATGCTGCCATCCTGCAATACCTTCCTCTACCCCTCTCTTATGCATTAATATAGTATGAACCTCCCACTTGTAAAATTTTTGAAAAAATAGACACCCTGAACTAAGAGTAAAATTATGACCGTTATATTACCTGTCATACATTTTTACTATCAGTCATACATACATTTTTTAATACTCCTCGTAGAATAAATATATTAAATGCAATTTTTTATTTAATACTCTACATTGCACACCTTCTCACGATAACCCTCTACAATACATGCAAATGTCGTTAAATCACAAGCACTTTCTGAGAACCCTCTCATACACCTTTTCTATTACTAATACACACATTTATACTCTTAAAAACTTAGTACTGAAGGATGGCAGCATATAAGAAAAGGACCGGTTTACTCATTTTGAACACAAAAACTCTGTAGAGTTATTGTGTTCACAGGCCTCCTCCTCCCCTTCAGCCTGCCTGACCCTCTCCAAAAATTTGACAATTTAACATTTTTCTGCTTGTTTCTTTTTGTAAAATGCAAACAGTCAACTTCCCAATACTGCCATCCTGCAATACCTTCCTCTACCCCTCTCTTATGCATTAATATAGTATGAACCTCCAACTTGTAAAATTTTTGAAAAAATTGACACCCTGAACTAAGAGTGAAATTGTGACCGACATATTACCTGTCATACATTTTTACTATCATTCATACATACATTTTTTTAATACTCCTTGTAGAATAATTATATTAAATTTTTTTCTTTATTTAATACTCTACTTTACATTACACTTTTTCACACTATAACCCTCTACAATACATGCAAATGTGGTCAAATCACAAGCACTTTCTGAGAACCCTTTCATACACCTTTTCTATTACTAATACACACATTTATACTCCTAAAAACTTAGTACTGAAGAATAGCAGCATATAAGAAAAGGACTGGTTTACTCATTTTGAACACAATAACTCTGTGGAGTTATTGTGTTCACAGGCCTCCTCCTCCCCTTCAGCCTGCCTGACCCTCTCCAAAAATTTGACAATTTAAAATTTTTCTGCTTGTTTCTTTTTGTAAAATGCAAACAGTCAACTTCCCATATGCTGCCATCCTGCAATACCTTCCTCTACCCCTCTCTTATGCATTAATATAGTATGAACCTCCCACTTGTAAAATTTTTTAAAAAATAGACACCCTGAACTAAGAGTAAAATTATGACCGTTATATTACCTGTCATACATTTTTACTATCAGTCATACATACATTTTTTAATACTCCTCGTAGAATAAATATATTAAATGCAATTTTTTATTTAATACTCTACATTGCACACCTTCTCACGATAACCCTCTACAATACATGCAAATGTGGTTAAATCACAAGCACTTTCTGAGAACCCTCTCATACACCTTTTCTATTACTAATACACACATTTATACTCTTAAAAACTTAGTACTGAAGGATGGCAGCATATAAGAAAAGGACCGGTTTACTCATTTTGAACACAAAAACTCTGTAGAGTTATTGTGTTCACAGGCCTCCTCCTCCCCTTCAGCCTGCCTGACCCTCTCCAAAAATTTGACAATTTAACATTTTTCTGCTTGTTTCTTTTTGTAAAATGCAAACAGTCGACTTCCCATATGCTGCCATCCTGCAATACCTTCCTCTACCCCTCTCTTATGCATTAATATAGTATGAACCTCCCACTTGTAAAATTTTTGAAAAAATTGACACCCTGAACTAAGAGTGAAATTGTGACCGACATATTACCTGTCATACATTTTTACTATCATTCATACATACATTTTTTTAATACTCCTTGTAGAATAATTATATTAAATGCAATTTTTACAATTTTTTTTTACATTGCACACTATAACCCTCTACAATACATGCAAATGTGGTCAAATCACAAGCACTTTCTGAGAACCCTTTTATACACCTTTTCTATTACTAATACACATTTATATTCCTAAAAACTTAGTACTGAAGAATGACAGCATATAAGAAAAGGACTGGTTTACTCATTTTGAACACAAAAACTCTGTGGAGTTATTGTGTTCACAGGCCTCCTCCTCCCCTTCAGCCTGCCTGACCCTCTCCAAAAATTTGACAATTTAACATTTTTCTGCTTGTTTCTTTTTGTAAAATGCAAACAGTCAACTTCCCAATACTGCCATCCTGCAATACCTTCCTCTACCCCTCTCTTATGCATTAAAACAGTATGAACCTCCCACTTGTATGGTTTTTGAAAAAATTGACACCCTGAACTAAGAGTAAAATTATGACCTACATATTACCTGTCATACATTTTTACTATCATTCATACATACATTTTTTTAATACTCCTTGTAGAATAATTATATTAAATTTTTTTCTTTATTTAATACTCTACTTTACATTACACTTTTTCACACTATAACCCTCTACAATACATGCAAATGTGGTCAAATCACAAGCACTTTCTGAGAACCCTTTCATACACCTTTTCTATTACTAATACACACATTTATACTCCTAAAAACTTAGTACTGAAGAATAGCAGCATATAAGAAAAGGACTGGTTTACTCATTTTGAACACAATAACTCTGTGGAGTTATTGTGTTCACAGGCCTCCTCCTCCCCTTCAGCCTGCCTGACCCTCTCCAAAAATTTGACAATTTAACATTTTTCTGCTTGTTTCTCTTTGTAAAATGCAAACAGTCAACTTCCCATATGCTGCCATCCTGCAATACCTTCCTCTACCCCTCTCTTATGCATTAATATAGTATGAACCTCCCACTTGTAAAATTTTTGAAAAACTAGACACCCTGAACTAAGAGTAAAATTATGACCGTTATATTACCTGTCATACATTTTTACTATCAGTCATACATACATTTTTTAATACTCCTCGTAGAATAAATATATTAAATGCAATTTTTTATTTAATACTCTACATTGCACACCTTCTCACGATAACCCTCTACAATACATGCAAATGTCGTTAAATCACAAGCACTTTCTGAGAACCCTCTCATACACCTTTTCTATTACTCATACACACATTTATACTCTTAAAAACTTAGTACTGAAGGATGGCAGCATATAAGAAAAGGACCGGTTTACTCATTTTGAACACAAAAACTCTGTGGAGTTATTGTGTTCACAGGCCTCCTCCTCCCCTTCAGCCTGCCTGACCCTCTCCAAAAATTTGACAATTTAAAATTTTTCTGCTTGTTTCTTTTTGTAAAATGCAAACAGTCGACTTCCCATATGCTGCCATCCTGCAATACCTTCCTCTACCCCTCTCTTATGCATTAATATAGTATGAACCTCCCACTTGTAAAATTTTTGAAAAAATTGACACCCTGAACTAAGAGTGAAATTGTGACCGACATATTACCTGTCATACATTTTTACTATCAGTCATACATACATTTTTTAATACTCCTCGTAGAATAAATATACTAAATGCAATTTTTTATTTAATACTCTACATTGCACACCTTCTCACTATAACCCTCTACAATACATGCAAATGTCGTTAAATCACAAGCACTTTCTGAGAACCCTCTCATACACCTTTTCTATTACTAATACACACATTTATACTCTTAAAAACTTAGTACTGAAGGATGGCAGCATATAAGAAAAGGACCGGTTTACTCATTTTGAACACAAAAACTCTGTAGAGTTATTGTGTTCACAGGCCTCCTCCTCCCTTCAGCCTGCCTGACCCTCTCCAAAAATTTGACAATTTAACATTTTTCTGCTTGTTTCTTTTTGTAAAATGCAATCAGTCAACTTCCCATATGCTGCCATCCTGCAATACCTTCCTCTACCCCTCTCTTATGCATTAATATAGTATGAACCTCCCACTTGTTAAATTTTTGAAAAAATTGACACCCTGAACTAAGAGTGAAATTGTGACCGACATATTACCTGTCATACATTTTTACTATCAGTCATACATACATTTTTTAATACTCCTCGTAGAATAAATATATTAAATGCAATTTTTTATTTAATACTCTACATTGCACACCTTCTCACTATAACCCTCTACAATACATGCAAATGTCTTTAAATCACAAGCACTTTCTGAGAACCCTCTCATACACCTTTTCTATTACTAATATACACATTTATACTCTTAAAAACTTAGTACTGAAGGATGGCAGCATATAAGAAAAGGACCGGTTTACTCATTTTGAACACAAAAACTCTGTGGAGTTATTGTGTTCACAGGCCTCCTCCTCCCCTTCAGCCTGCCTGACCCTCTCCAAAAATTTGACAATTTAACATTTTTCTGCTTGTTTCTTTTTGTAAAATGCAAACAGTCAACTTCCCAATACTGCCATCCTGCAATACCTTCCTCTACCCCTCTCTTATGCATTAAAACAGTATGAACCTCCCACTTGTATGGTTTTTGAAAAAATTGACACCCTGAACTAAGAGTAAAATTATGACCTACATATTACCTGTCATACATTTTTACTATCATTCATACATACATTTTTTTAATACTCCTTGTAGAATAATTATATTAAATGCAATTTTTACAATTTTTTTTTACATTGCACTATTTCACACTATAACCCTCTACAATACATGCAAATGTGGTCAAATCACAAGCACTTTCTGAGAACCCTTTTATACACCTTTTCTATTACTAATACACACATTTATATTCCTAAAAACTTAGTACTGAAGAATGACAGCATATAAGAAAAGGACTGGTTTACTCATTTTGAACACAAAAACTCTGTGGAGTTATTGTGTTCACAGGCCTCCTCCTCCCCTTCAGCCTGCCTGACCCTCTCCAAAAATTTGACAATTTAACATTTTTCTGCTTGTTTCTTTTTGTAAAATGCAAACAGTCAACTTCCCAATACTGCCATCCTGCAATACCTTCCTCTACCCCTCTCTTATGCATTAAAACAGTATGAACCTCCCACTTGTATGGTTTTTGAAAAAATTGACACCCTGAACTAAGAGTAAAATTATGACCTACATATTACCTGTCATACATTTTTACTATCATTCATACATACATTTTTTTAATACTCCTTGTAGAATAATTATATTAAATGCAATTTTTACAATTTTTTTTTACATTGCACTATTTCACACTATAACCCTCTACAATACATGCAAATGTGGTCAAATCACAAGCACTTTCTGAGAACCCTTTTATACACCTTTTCTATTACTAATACACACATTTATATTCCTAAAAACTTAGTACTGAAGAATGACAGCATATAAGAAAAGGACTGGTTTACTCATTTTGAACACAAAAACTCTGTGGAGTTATTGTGTTCACAGGCCTCCTCCTCCCCTTCAGCCTGCCTGACCCTCTCCAAAAATTTGACAATTTAACATTTTTCTGCTTGTTTCTTTTTGTAAAATGCAAACAGTCAACTTCCCAATACTGCCATCCTGCAATACCTTCCTCTACCCCTCTCTTATGCATTAAAACAGTATGAACCTCCCACTTGTAATGGTTTTTGAAAAAATTGACACCCTGAACTAAGAGTAAAATTATGACCTACATATTACCTGTCATACATTTTTACTATCATTCATACATACATTTTTTTAATACTCCTTGTAGAATAATTATATTAAATTTTTTTCTTTATTTAATACTCTACTTTACATTACACTTTTTCACACTATAACCCTCTACAATACATGCAAATGTCGTTAAATCACAAGCACTTTCTGAGAACCCTCTCATACACCTTTTCTATTACTCATACACACATTTATACTCTTAAAAACTTAGTACTGAAGGATGGCAGCATATAAGAAAAGGACCGGTTTACTCATTTTGAACACAAAAACTCTGTGGAGTTATTGTGTTCACAGGCCTCCTCCTCCCCTTCAGCCTGCCTGACCCTCTCCAAAAATTTGACAATTTAAAATTTTTCTGCTTGTTTCTTTTTGTAAAATGCAAACAGTCGACTTCCCATATGCTGCCATCCTGCAATACCTTCCTCTACCCCTCTCTTATGCATTAATATAGTATGAACCTCCCACTTGTAAAATTTTTGAAAAAATAGACACCCTGAACTAAGAGTAAAATTATGACCGTTATATTACCTGTCATACATTTTTACTATCAGTCATACATACATTTTTTAATACTCCTCGTAGAATAAATATATTAATGCAATTTTTATTTAATACTCTACATTGCACACCTTCTCACGATAACCCTCTACAATACATGCAAATGTCGTTAAATCACAAGCACTTTCTGAGAACCCTCTCATACACCTTTTCTATTACTCATACACACATTTATACTCCTAAAAACTTAGTACTGAAGGATGGCAGCATATAAGAAAAGGACCGGTTTACTCATTTTGAACACAAAAACTCTGTGGAGTTATTGTGTTCACAGGCCTCCTCCTCCCCTTCAGCCTGCCTGACCCTCTCCAAAAATTTGACAATTTAACATTTTTCTGCTTGTTTCTTTTTGTAAAATGCAAACAGTCAACTTCCCAATACTGCCATCCTGCAATACCTTCCTCTACCCCTCTCTTATGCATTAAAACAGTATGAACCTCCCACTTGTATGGTTTTTGAAAAAATTGACACCCTGAACTAAGAGTAAAATTATGACCTACATATTACCTTTCATACATTTTTATTATCATTCATACATACATTTTTTTAATACTCCTTGTAGAATAATTATATTAAATGCAATTTTTACAATTTTTTTTTACATTGCACTTTTTCACACTATAACCCTCTACAATACATGCAAATGTGGTCAAATCACAAGCACTTTCTGAGAACCCTTTTATACACCTTTTCTATTACTAATACACACATTTATACTCCTAAAAACTTAGTACTGAAGAATGGCAGCATAAAAGAAAAGGACTGGTTTACTCATTTTGAACACAAAAACTCTGTGGAGTTATTGTGTTCACAGGCCTCCTCCTCCCCTTCAGCCTGCCTGACCCTCTCCAAAAATTTGACAATTTAACATTTTTCTGCTTGTTTCTTTTTGTAAAATGCAAACAGTCAATTTCCCAATACTGCCATCCTGCAATACCTTCCTCTAACCCTCTCTTATGCATTAAAACAGTATGAACCTCCCACTTGTATGGTTTTTGAAAAAATTGACACCCTGAACTAAGAGTAAAATTATGACCTACATATTACCTGTCATACATTTTTACTATCATTCATACATACATTTTTTAATACTCCTTGTAGAATAATTATATAAAATTTTTTTCTTTATTTAATACTCTACTTTACATTACACTTTTTCACACTATAACCCTCTACAATACATGCAAATGTGGTCAAATCACAAGCACTTTCTGAGAACCCTTTCATACACCTTTTCTATTACTAATACACACATTTATACTCCTAAAAACTTAGTACTGAAGAATAGCAGCATATAAGAAAAGGACTGGTTTACTCATTTTGAACACAATAACTCTGTGGAGTTATTGTGTTCACAGGCCTCCTCCTCCCCTTCAGCCTGCCTGACCCTCTCCAAAAATTTGACAATTTAACATTTTTCTGCTTGTTTCTTTTTGTAAAATGCAAACAGTCAACTTCCCATATGCTGCCATCCTGCAATACCTTCCTCTACCCCTCTCTTATGCATTAATATAGTATGAACCTCCCACTTGTAAAATTTTTTAAAAAATAGACACCCTGAACTAAGAGTAAAATTATGACCGTTATATTACCTGTCATACATTTTTACTATCAGTCATACATACATTTTTTAATACTCCTCGTAGAATAAATATATTAAATGCAATTTTTTATTTAATACTCTACATTGCACACCTTCTTACGATAACCCTCTACAATACATGCAAATGTCGTTAAATCACAAGCACTTTCTGAGAACCCTCTCAAACACCTTTTCTATTACTCATACACACATTTATACTCTTAAAAACTTAGTACTGAAGGATTTCAGCATATAAGAAAAAGACTGGTTTACTCATTTTGAACACAAAAACTCTGTGGAGTTATTGTGTTCACAGGCCTCCTCCTCCCCTTCAGCCTGCCTGACCCTCTCCAAAAATTTGACAATTTAACATTTTTCTGCTTGTTTCTTTTTGTAAAATGCAAACAGTCAACTTCCCAATACTGCCATCCTGCAATACCTTCCTCTACCCCTCTCTTATGCATTAAAACAGTATGAACCTCCCACTTGTATGGTTTTTGAAAAAATTGACACCCTGAACTAAGAGTAAAATTATGACCTACATATTACCTTTCATACATTTTTACTATCATTCATACATACATTTTTTTAATACTCCATGTAGAATAATTATATTACATTTTTTTTTATTTAATACTCTACTTTACATTGCACTTTTTCACACTATAACCCTCTACAATACATGCAAATGTCGTTAAATCACAAGCACTTTCTGAGAACCCTCTCAAACACCTTTTCTATTAGTCATACACACATTTATACTCTTAAAAACTTAGTACTGAAGGATTTCAGCATATAAGAAAAAGACTGGTTTACTCATTTTGAACACAAAAACTCTGTGGAGTTATTGTGTTCACAGGCCTCCTCCTCCCCTTCAGCCTGCCTGACCCTCTCCAAAAATTTGACAATTTAACATTTTTCTGCTTGTTTCTTTTTGTAAAATGCAAACAGTCAACTTCCCAATACTGCCATCCTGCAATACCTTCCTCTACCCCTCTCTTATGCATTAAAACAGTATGAACCTCCCACTTGTATGGTTTTTGAAAAAATTGACACCCTGAACTAAGAGTAAAATTATGACCTACATATTACCTGTCATACATTTTTACTATCATTCATACATACATTTTTTTAATACTCCTTGTAGAATAATTATATAAAAAAATTTTCTTTATTTAATACTCTACTTTACATTACACTTTTTCACACTATAACCCTCTACAATACATGCAAATGTGGTCAAATCACAAGCACTTTCTGAGAACCCTTTCATACACCTTTTCTATTACTAATACACACATTTATACTCCTAAAAACTTAGTACTGAAGAATAGCAGCATATAAGAAAAGGACTGGTTTACTCATTTTGAACACAATAACTCTGTGGAGTTATTGTGTTCACAGGCCTCCTCCTCCCCTTCAGCCTGCCTGAC
Organism: Dendropsophus ebraccatus; assembly: GCF_027789765.1. Lineage (NCBI taxonomy): Eukaryota > Metazoa > Chordata > Amphibia > Anura > Hylidae > Dendropsophus > Dendropsophus ebraccatus. The sequence goes on from NC_091457.1 coordinate 28,747,413, forward strand.
CCTCTCCAAAAATTTGACAATTTAACATTTTTCTGCTTGTTTCTTTTTGTAAAATGCAAACAGTCGACTTCCCATATGCTGCCATCCTGCAATACCTTCCTCTACCCCTCTCTTATGCATTAATATAGTATGAACCTCCCACTTGTAAAATTTTTGAAAAAACAGACACCCTGAACTAAGAGTAAAATTATGACCGTTATATTACCTGTCATACATTTTTACTATCAGTCATACATACATTTTTTAATACTCCTCGTAGAAAAAATATATTAAATGCAATTTTTTATTTAATACTCTACATTGCACACCTTCTCACGATAACCCTCTATAATACATGCAAATGTCGTTAAATCACAAGCACTTTCTGAGAACCCTCTCATACACCTTTTCTATTACTCATACACACATTTATACTCTTAAAAACTTAGTACTGAAGGATGGCAGCATATAAGAAAAGGACCGGTTTACTCATTTTGAACACAAAAACTCTGTGGAGTTATTGTGTTCACAGGCCTCCTCCTCCCCTTCAGCCTGCCTGACCCTCTCCAAAAATTTGACAATTTAACATTTTTCTGCTTGTTTCTTTTTGTAAAATGCAAACAGTCAACTTCCCATATGCTGCCATCCTGCAATACCTTCCTTTACCCCTCTCTTATGCATTAATATAGTATGAACCTCCCACTTGTAAAATTTTTGAAAAAATTGACACCCTGAACTAAGAGTGAAATTGTGACCGACATATTACCTGTCATACATTTTTACTATCAGTCATACATACATTTTTAATACTCCTCGTAGAATAAATATATTAAATGCAATTTTTTATTTAATACTCTACATTGCACACCTTCTCACTATAACCCTCTACAATACATGCAAATGTCGTTAAATCACAAGCACTTTCTGAGAACCCTCTCATACACCTTTTCTATTACTAATACACACATTTATACTCTTAAAAACTTAGTACTGAAGGATGGCAGCATATAAGAAAAGGACCCGGTTTACTCATTTTGAACACAAAAACTCTGTGGAGTTATTGTGTTCACAGGCCTCCTCCTCCCCTTCAGCCTGCCTGACCCTCTCCAAAAATTTGACAATTTAACATTTTTCTGCTTGTTTCTTTTTGTAAAATGCAAACAGTCAACTTCCCAATACTGCCATCCTGCAATACCTTCCTCTACCCCTCTCTTATGCATTAAAACAGTATGAACCTCCCACTTGTATGGTTTTTGAAAAAATTGACACCCTGAACTAAGAGTAAAATTATGACCTACATATTAACTGTCATACATTTTTACTATCATTCATACATACATTTTTTTAATACTCCATGTAGAATAATTATATTAAATTTTTTTTCATTTAATACTCTACTTTACATTGCACTTTTTCACACTATAACCCTCTACAATACATGCAAATGTCGTTAAATCACAAGCACTTTCTTGAACCCTCTCAAACACCTTTTCTATTACTCATACACACATTTATACTCTTAAAAACTTAGTACTGAAGGATTTCAGCATATAAGAAAAAGACTGGTTTACTCATTTTGAACACAAAAACTCTGTGGAGTTATTGTGTTCACAGGCCTCCTCCTCCCCTTCAGCCTGCCTGACCCTCTCCAAAAAATTTGACAATTTAGCATTTTTTCTGCTTGTTTCTTTTTGTAAAATGCAAACAGTCAACTTCCCAATACTGCCATCTGCAATACCTTCCTCTACCCCTCTCTTATGCATTAAAACAGTATGAACCTCCCACTTGTATGGTTTTTGAAAAAATTGACACCCTGAACTAAGAGTAAAATTATGACCTACATATTACCTGTCATACATTTTACTATCATTCATACATACATTTTTTTAATACTCCTTGTAGAATAATTATATTAAATGCAATTTTTACAATTTTTTTTACATTGCACTTTTTTCACACTATAACCCTCTACAATACATGCAAATGTGATCAAATCACAAGCACTTTCTGAGAACCCTTTTATACACCTTTTTCTATTACTAATACAAACATTTATACTCCTAAAAACTTAGTACTGAAGAATTGCAGCATATAAAAAAGGACTGGTTTACTCATTTTGAACACAAAAACTCTTGTGGAGTTATTGTGTTCACAGGCCTCCTCCTCCCCTTCAGCCTGCCTGACCCTCTCCAAAAATTTGACAATTTAACATTTTTCTGCTTGTTTCTTTTTGTAAAATGCAAACAGTCACCTTCCCAATTACTGCCATCCTGCAATACCTTCCTCTACCCCTCTCTTATGCATTTAAACAGTATGAACCTCCCCGCTTGTATGGTTTTGAAAAAATTGACACCCTGAACTAAGAGTAAAATTATGACCTACATATTAACTGTCATACATTTTACTATCATTCATACATACATTTTTTTTAATACTCCATGTAGAATAATTAGATAAAATTTTTTTTTATTTAATACTCTACTTTACATTGCACTTTTTCACACTATAACCCTCTACAATACATGCAAATGTCGTTAAATCACAAGCACTTTCTGAGAACCCTCTCAAACACCTTTTCTATTACTCATACACACATTTATACTCTTAAAAACTTAGTACTGAAGGATTTCAGCATATAAGGAAAAGGACTGGTTTACCTCATTTTGAACACAAAAACTCTGTGGGAGTTATTGTGTTCACAAGGCCTTCTCCTCCCCTTCAGCCTGCCTGACCCTCTCCAAAAATTTGACAATTTAACATTTTTCTGCTTGTTTCTTTTTGTAAAATGCAAACAGTCAATTCCCAATACTGCCCATCCTGCAATACCCTCCCTCTACCCCTCTCTTATGCATTAAAACAGTATGAACCTCCCACTTGTATGGTTTTTTGAAAAAATTGACACCCTGAACTAAGAGTAAAATTATGACCTACATATTACCTGTCATACATTTTTACTATCATTCATACATACATTTTTTTAATACTCCTTGTAGAATAATTATATTAAATGCAATTTTACAATTTTTTTTTTACTTTGCACTTTTTCACACTATAACCCTCTACAATACATGCAAATGTGGTCAAATCACAAGCACTTTCTGAGAACCCTTTTATACACCTTTTCTATTACTAATACACACATTTATACTCCTAAAAACTTAGTACTGGAAGAATGGCAGCATATAAGAAAAGGACTGGTTTACTCATTTTGAACACAAAAACTCTGTGGAGTTATTGTGTTCACAGGCCTCCTCCTCCCCCTTCAGCCTGCCTGACCCTCTCCAAAAATTTGACAATTTAACATTTTCTGCTTGTTTCTTTTTGTAAAATGCAAACAGTCAACTTCCCATATGCTGCCATCCTGCAATACCTTCCTCTACCCCTCTCTTATGCATTAATATAGTATGAACCTCCCACTTGTAAAATTTTAAAAAAATAGACACCCTGAACTAAGAGTAAAATTATGACCGTTATATTACCTGTCATACATTTTTACTATCAGTCATACATACATTTTTTAATACTCCTCGTAGAATAAATATATTAAATGCAATTTTTTATTAATACTCACATTGCACACCTTCTCACGATATACCCTCTACAATACATGCAAATGTCGTTAAATCACAAGCACTTTCTGAGAACCCTCTTACACCTTTTCTATTACTCATACACACATTTATACTCTTAAAAACATAGTACTGAAGGATGGCAGCATATAAGAAAAGGACCGGTTTACTCATTTTGAACACAAAAACTCTGTGGAGTTATTGTGTTCACAGGCCTCCTCCTCCCTTCAGCCTGCCTGACCCTCTCCAAAAATTTGACAATTTAACATTTTCTGCTTGTTTCTTTTTGTAAAATGCAAACAGTCAACTTCCCAATACTGCCATCCTGCAATACCTTCCTCTACCCCTCTCTTATGCATTAAAACAGTATGAACCTCCCACTTGTATGGTTTTTGAAAAAATTGACACCCTGAACTAAGAGTAAAATTATGACCTACATATTACCTTTCATACATTTTATTATCATTCATACATACATTTTTTAATACTCCTTGTAGAATAATTATATAAATGCAATTTTACAATTTTTTTTACATTGCACTTTTCACACTATAACCCTCTACAATACATGCAAATGTGGTCAAATCACAAGCACTTTCTGAGAACCCTTTTATACACCTTTTCTATTACTAATACACACATTTATACTCCTAAAAACTTAGTACTGAAGGATGGCAGCATATAAGAAAAGGACCGGTTTTCTCATTTTGAACACAAAAAACTCTGTGGAGTTATTGTGTTCACAGGCCTCCTCCTCCCCTTCAGCCTGCCTGACCCTCTCCAAAAATTTGACAATTTAACATTTTTCTGCTTGTTTCTTTTTGTAAAATGCAAACAGTCAACTTCCCAATACTGCCATCCTGCAATACCTTCCTCTACCCCTCTCTTATGCATTAAAACAGTATGAACCTCCCACTTGTATGGTTTTTGAAAAAATTGACACCCTGAACTAAGAGTAAAATTATGACCTACATATTAACTGTCATACATTTTTACTATCATTCATACATACATTTTTTAATACTCCTTGTAGAATAATTATATTAAATGCAATTTTTACAATTTTTTTTACATTGCACTTTTCACACTATAACCCTCTACATTACATGCAAATGTGGTCAAATCACAAGCACTTTCTGAGAACCCTTTCATACCTTTTCTATTACTAATACACACATTTATACTCCTAAAAACTTAGTACTGAAGAATAGCAGCATATAAGAAAAGGACTGGTTTACTCATTTTGAACACAATAACTCTGTGGAGTTATTGTGTTCACAGGCCTCCTCCTCCCCTTCAGCCTGCCTGACCCTCTCCAAAAATTTGACAATTTAAAATTTTTCTGCTTGTTTCTTTTTGTAAAATGCAAACAGTCAACTTCCCATATGCTGCCATCCTGCAATACCTTCCTCTACCCTCTCTTATGCATAGTATGAACCTCCCACTTGTAAAATTTTTTAAAAAATAGACACCCTGAACTAAGAGTAAAATTATGACCGTTATATTACCTGTCATACATTTTTACTATCAGTCATACATACATTTTTTAATACTCCTCGTAGAATAAAATATATAAATGCAATTTTTTATTTAATACTCTACATTGCACACCTTCTTACGATAACCCTCTACAATACATGCAAATGTCGTTAAATCACAAGCACTTTCTGAGAAACCCTCTCAAACACCTTTTCTATTACTCATACACACATTTATACTCTTAAAAACTTAGTACTGAAGGATTCAGCATATAAGAAAAAGACTGGTTTACTCATTTTGAACACAAAAACTCTGTTGAGTTATTGTGTTCACAGGCCTCCTCCTCCCCTTCAGCCTGCCTGACCCTCTCCAAAAATTTGACAATTTAACATTTTCTGCTTGTTTCTTTTTGTAAAATGCAAACAGTCAACTTCCCAATACTGCCATCCTGCAATACCTTCCTCTACCCCTCTCTTATGCATTAAAACAGTATGAACCTCCCACTTGTATGGTTTTTGAAAAAATTGACACCCTGAACTAAGAGTAAAATTATGACCTACATATTACCTGTCATACATTTTTACTATCATTCATACATACATTTTTTAATACTCCTTGTAGAATAATTATATAAAAATTTTTCTTTATTTAATACTCTACTTTACATTACACTTTTCCACACTATAACCCTCTACAATACATGCAAATGTGGTCAAATCACAAGCACTTCTGAGAACCCTTTCATACACCTTTCTATTACTAATACACACATTTATACTCCTAAAAACTTAGTACTGAAGAATAGCAGCATATAAGAAAAGGACTGGTTTACTCATTTTGAACACAATAACTCTGTGGAGTTATTGTGTTCACAGGCCTCCTCCTCCCCTTCAGCCTGCCTGACCCTCTCAAAAATTTGACAATTTAACATTTTTCTGCTTGTTTCTTTTTGTAAAATGCAAACAGTCAACTTCCCATATGCTGCCATCCTGCAATACCTTCTATACCCCTCTCTTATGCATTAATATAGTATGAACCTCCCACTTGTAAAATTTTTAAAAAATAGACACCCTGAACTAAGAGTAAAATTATGACCGTTATATTACCTGTCATACATTTTTACTATCAGTCATACATACATTTTTTAATACTCCTCGTAGAATAAATATATTAAATGCAATTTTTTATTTAATACTCTACATTGCACACCTTCTCACGATAACCTCTACAATACATGCAAATGTCGTTAAATCACAAGCACTTTCTGAGAACCCTCTCATACACCTTTTCTATTACTCATACACACATTTATACTCTTAAAAACTTAGTACTGAAGGATGGCAGCATATAAGAAAAGGACGGTTTACTCATTTTGAACACAAAAACTCTGTGGAGTTATTGTGTTCACAGGCCTCCTCCTCCCCTTCAGCCTGCCTGACCCTCTCCAAAAATTTGACAATTTAACATTTTTCTGCTTGTTTCTTTTTGTAAAATGCAAACAGTCAACTTCCCAATACTGCCATCCTGCAATACCTTCCTCTACCCCTCTCTTATGCATTAAAACAGTATGAACCTCCCACTTGTATGGTTTTTGAAAAAATTGACACCCTGAACTAAGAGTAAAATTATGACCTACATATTACCTTTCATACATTTTTATTATCATTCATACATACATTTTTTTAATACTCCTTGTAGAATAATTATATTAACCCCTTAAGGACCGGGCCTGAAATGGCCTTAAGGACCGGAGCAAATTTTATGAATTTGACCAGTGTCACTTTATTCATTAATAACTTCGGGATGCTTTTACCTATCCGGCTGATTCTGAGATTGTTTTCTCGTGACATATTGTACTTCACATTTCTTGTAAATTGGAGTCGATACTTATAACGAATCTTTATGAAAAAACCCAAAATAGCGTGAAAAATTGTGAAAAAATGCATTTTTCCAACTTTAAAACTTTTCTGCTTATACAGAAAATGGTTATACCACATAAATTATATATTAAATAGCATTAGCAACATGTCTACTTTATGTTGGCGGCATTTATTAAACTATATTTCATTTTTTTTAGACAATAGGAAGCTTAAAACATTAGCAGCAAATTTCCAAATTTTCAGTAAAATTTCAAAATCAGATATTTTTAGGGAACTGTTCAGGTTTAAAGTGTATTTGAGGGGACTGTGTGTTAGAAAGCCTCACGAAGCACCCCATTTCAGAAACTGCACCCCCTAAACTCTGCAAAAGCACATCCAGAAAGTTTTTTAACCCTTTAGGGGAGTCACAGAAATAAAAGCTAAGTGTGTAAGAAATTTGAAAATTTTAATTTTCTGTGCAGAGATTTTATTGTAATCCAATATTTTTCATAATTATAAACCTATTACCAGAGAAATGCACCCCAATATTGATTGCCCCATTTCTGCAGTTTATAGAAATACCCCATATGTGGCCCTATTGCGCTATTTGACGCAACCACAAGCCTCAGATATAAGGGAGCGCCTAGTGAATTTCAATGGCTCCGTTATTTTTGGTCATTTTTGACTGTACCACTTCAGGTTGGCAGAGCTCTGGGGTGCCAAAACCTAAAAAACACCCTAAAGGGACACCATTTAGAAACTACACCCCTCAAGGAATGTAACAAGGGGTGCGGTGAGCATCTGGACCCCACAGGTGCTTCACAGATTTTCCAAACAATATGCTTGAAAAAGACTAAAGTATTTTTTACACTAAAATGTTGTTCTAGCCTTCAATTTTTCATTTTCACAAAGGGATAAAAGGAAAAAAAAAACACAAAACATGTAGCACAGTTTCTCCCGAGTACGGAAATACCCCACATGTGGACATAAGTGCCAAGCGGGCGCAGGACGAGCCTCCAAAGGGAAGGAGCGCCAATTGGCTTTTGGAAGCTGGATTTCACTGGAATGGATTTCAAGGGCCATGTCGCATTTACAGTGCCCTCGTGCTGCCAAGACACTGGAAACCCCCCACAAGTGACCCCATTCTGGAAACTACACCCCTCAAGGAATCTAACAAGGGTGCAGTGAGCATATGGACCCCACTGGTGACGGGCACAAATGTGGAAAAATGTGACGTGAAAGTGAAAATTTTCATTTTTTCACTTTCATGGCACAAATGTGCCCGTCATCCAGGGTCCATATCCTCACTGCACCCCTTGTTAGATTCCTTGAGGGGTGTAGTTTCCAGAATGGGGTCACTTGTGGGGGGTTTACAGTGTTTTGGCAGCACAAGGGCTCTGTAAATGCGACATGGCGTTCATCATCCATTCTAGCCAAATCCAACCTCTAAATCCAAATGGCGCTCCTTCCCTTGGGAGGCTTGCCCTGCACCCACATGGCGCTTTATGTCCACACGTGGGGTATTTACGGACTCGGGGGAAATTGCTCTACACATTTTGTGTGTTTTTTCTCTCTTTTAACCCCTTGTGAAAATGATAAATTCAAGGCTAGACCAACATTATAGTGTAAAAAATTTAATATTTCATTTTCACGCCACATTGTTCCACATTTGTGCCCGTCACCAGTGGGGGTCCATATGCTGACTACACCCTTGTTACATTCTTGAGGGGTGTAGTTTCCATAATAGGGTCACTTGTGGGGGGTTTAACTGTCTTGGCAACACAGGGGCCTTTGAATGCAACATGGCCCCTCGAAATCCATTCCATCCAAATCCAGCCTTCAAAAACCAAATGGCGCACCTTCCCTTTGGAGGCTTACCCTGCACCCGCATGGCGCTTTATGTCCACATGTGGGTATTTCCGTACTCAGGGGAAATTGCTCTACACATTGTGTTTTTTTTTATCTTTTAACCCCTTGTGAAAATGAAAAAATCAAGACAAGATCAATGATTTAGAGTAAAAATTTTAAAAAATTACACTAAATGTTGGTCTAGCCTTGATTTTTTTCCATTTCCACAAGGGGGTTAAAAAAGAAAATGAACACAAAACGTGTAGGGTAGTTTACCCTGAGTACGAAAAATACCCCACATGTGGACATAATTTGCCATATGGGCACAGGGCAAGTCACCAAAAGGACAGAGCGCCATTTAGAGGCTGGAATGGGGGATGGAGGCCATGTCGCAATTACAAAGCTCCTGTGCTGCCAGAACAGTAGAAACCCCCGACAAGTGACCCCATTCTGGAAACTACACCCCATAAGGAATCTAACAAGGGGTGCAGTGAGCATATGGACCCCACTAGTGATGGGCACATGTGTAGGACATGTGCCGTGAAAATAAAAAATACCATTTTTTTCATTTTCACGTCCCAAATGTGGCCGTCACCAGGGGGCCATATACCCGCTGCCCACTTGTTAGATTCCTTATTGGGGTGTAGTTTCCAGAATGGGGTCACTTGTGGGGGGTTTCTACTGTCCTGGCCGCACAGAGGCTTTGTAATTGCATCATGGCATCCTCTAATGGGAATGGCAGCCATACCTACTTAGCTGGGGAAAAGGGACAATTCTAATTTATTTGGGGGTATTAGGCCAATTATTAGTTTATAAGGTTGGAAATGACAGGTGTCCATCAAATTCAACCTGTGTTGATCCAGAGGAAGGCAAAAACCCCTCGTGAGGCAGACGACAGTAGCCTCATCACAGGGGAAAAATTCCTTCCCGACTCCATAATGGCGATCAGAATAATCCCTGGATCAACGTGACCCCTGAAATAGGAATAAGGGACAGAATTTAGATAATGTAGAACCCCAATGACGTGTAGTGCGCCTTGGAGCGATCCAGTATGCAGAGGCCGGGGGGATCAGGACAGGTGGCACACTGGTAAATGGTGTCCTTCCTGATCCCCCTGTTACCCCACACTCTGCACTTCTTCTGGGGTCTCCTGTTCTCCAGTGTGGGGGACGTCACCTGGAAAATGTTGTCCTGGTGCGATACGGGGTCCTTCATATCCAGAAGCGCTGGGTCCGCTCCATGGCTGCTAAATATTAGGGCGCTATTACTATTTCTGATATGTTCGGATCGTGCCGCAAGCTACAGTAGCTCAGGCAGCGAGGGACCAGAAGAGGGGGTGCTGGTATAAAAGTTATCCCCGTACGGGTGGTGGTGACCTTTATCCAGCAGTGGGAAGATCAGTTCCCGGACGATCTCCCCACTAACTCCGAGGATGGGGGGGGGGGCATCTGGCGGCTGGATTCGGGTGTCCCTTCCTTCATACACTCTAAGGGTACGTGCACACTGCGGAATCGCGAAGGATAACCCTTTGTGCATTCCGCAGTTGGCACCCGCCGGCGGACTGATGCAGGCGCACGTCTCCGTCCGTGTCGTAGACTCCATTCTATGCACGGGGCGGATTCCGCTCTGCGTCCAACGTGTTGATGGAATGACGGATAATGGAATCCGCCCATGCATAGGATAGAGTCTATGACACAGGCGGAGACGCGCCCCTGCATCAGTCCGCCGGCGGGTGCCAGCTGCGGAATGCACGAAGGGTTATCCTTCGCCATTCCGCAGTGTGCACGTACCCTAAATCTGTAAGTGTACCCTGAGGTACTCTCACAGAGTTTGTAGAATTTTCACGCCATACCGTCATCTCTTATTGGGACGGTACTGGCGGAAAAGACTGTCTGGGGGGCAGCGTACGCTACGCTACTCCCAGACACGTCACTGGATGATGAGAGGATGAGGATGAATGGAGGAAAGAAGGATCCCCCCCATTCATCCTCACTGGCTGTTTCGGTGTCGGAGGCAATAATAATTTATTGCCTCCGACACCGAAAACACCCTGGGGGCCATCTTTATATGGGGATTGGTATATGGGGTATGTAGTGGTGTAGTGTAAAACTTTATTCAATGTAGTGTGGTGTAATGTAGTGTTTTTTTACGTGTTTTTTACAGTAAGTATACAAAAAAAACCTACGCCAAAAATGGTGTTGCTGATGAATGCCGCACTTATGTTCGGCACTTATAAGCAGACCGTGGCAGTAGGATATAAAAAAAAACACCCTACGCCAAAAAGGAGGAGTTGCTGATTAGCAGCGCACTTTCGTGCGATGCTGATCAACACTCAGCGGCGATAGGGTGCGGAAAATAGAAAAAAAAAAATTGGGAAAAAATTTTTTTTTTTTACTACATTCTGAACATCCCTGTAGTGGCTGATACGTGTATTACACTTATCAGCCGCTAGGGGGCAGCAGAGCGCAAGATCCGAAAATAGACGACGCTGGAGCCGGAAAAATACGAAATAGACGACGCTGGAGCCGGAAACAGCCGATCGGGACTCACGGAAGAAGCCGAAGTCCCGACAAGAGGAAGTGGACGCCGGGAACCCGGAAGACGCCGATCAGGACCCCGGGACAGGTGAGTAATGTACAAATACCTGCTCCGGACCCCTCAGCTACCTAGCTGAGGGGTCCGGAGCAGGTATTTATTACTGTGGGGACTTTGATCGCCGTGAACGGCCGGCCGGCTGGCCGGCCGTTCACGGCGATCGGGACGGTGGTACCGTGACCACCATTACTTTTTACAGTAATGGCGGTCGGTGCCGTCCTCGGGACAGCACCGACCGCCATTTTTTTCCGGGTCATCGGGCCACCGATGGCCCGGAAAGGTTCCGATCGCCGCTATGGGCTTATCAGCCAATAGCGGCGATCGTCGGCATGGGGGGGGTTAACAACCCTCCATGCCGACAGGGAGAGATGGCCTGCTATGTATTATAGCAGGCTATCTCCCCCGATCGGGACCCGGCCGGCCGCGGCGCCCGTTTAAAGGGATGACGTACCGGCACGTCATGGGTCCTTAAGTGACAGTGATCCATGACGTGCCGGTACGTCATGGGTCCTTAAGAGGTTAAATGCAATTTTTACAATTTTTTTTTACATTGCACTTTTTTCACACTATAACCCTCTACAATACATGCAAATGTGGTCAAATCACAAGCACTTTCTGAGAACCCTTTTATACACCTTTTCTATTACTAATACACACATTTATACTCTAAAAACTTAGTACTGAAGGATGGCAGCATATAAGAAAAGGACCGGTTTACTCATTTTGAACACAAAAACTCTGTGGAGTTTATTGTGTTCACAGGCCTCCTCCTCCCCTTCAGCCTGCCTGACCCTCTCCAAAAATTTGACAATTTAACATTTTTCTGCTTGTTTCTTTTTGTAAAATGCAAACAGTCAACTTCCCAATACTGCCATCCTGCAATACCTTCCTCTACCCCTCTCTTATGCATTAAAACAGTATGAACCTCCCACTTGTATGGTTTTTGAAAAAATTGACACCCTGAACTAAGAGTAAAATTATGACCTACATATTAACTGTCATACATTTTTATTATCATTCATACATACATTTTTTTAATACTCCTTGTAGAATAATATATTAAATGCAATTTTTACAATTTTTTTTTACATTGCACTTTTTCACACTATAACCCTCTACAATACATGCAAATGTGGTCAAATCACAAGCACTTTCTGAGAACCCTTTTATACACCTTTTCTATTTACTAATACACACATTTATACTCCTAAAACTTAGTACTGAAGGATGGCAGCATATAAGAAAAGGACCGGTTTACTCATTTTGAACACAAAAA